>NC_141550.1:51851250-52042500 GCF_021556685.1 Rattus norvegicus
GACAAGGCTGCCCACTCTCTCCCTACTTATTCAATATAGTTCTTGAAGTTCTAGCCAGAGCAATCAGACAACAAAAGGAGGTCAAGGGGATACAGATCAGAAAACAAGAAGTCAAAATATCACTATTTGCAGATGATATGATAGTATATTTAAGTGATCCCAAAAGTTCCACCAGAGAACTACTAAAGCTGATAAACAACTTCAGGAAAGTGGCTGGGTATAAAATTAACTCAAATAAATCAGTTGCCTTCCTCTACACAAAAGAGAAACAAGCCAAGAAAGAAATTAGGGAAACGACACCCTTCATAATAGACCCAAATAATATAAAGTGCCTCGGTGTGACTTTAACCAAGCAAGTAAATGATCTGTACAATAAGAACTTCAAGACACTTAAGAAAGAAACTGAAGAAGACCTCAGAAGATGGAAAGATCTCCCATGCTCATGGATTGGCAGGATTAATATAGTAAAAACGGCCATTTTACCAAAAGCGATCTACAGATTCAATGCAATCCCCATCAAAATACCAATCCAATTCTTCAAAGAGTTAGACAGAACAATTAGCAAATTCATCTGGAATAACAAAAAACCCAGGATAGCTAAAACTATCCTCAACAATAAAAGGACTTCAGGGGGAATCACTATCCCTGAACTCAAGCAGTATTACAGAGCAATAGTGATAAAAACTGCATGGTATTGGTACAGAGACAGACAGATAGACCAATGGAACAGAATTGAAGACCCAGAAATGAACCCACACACCTATGGTCACTTGATTTTTGACAAAGGAGCCAAAACCATCCAATGGAAAAAAGATAGCATTTTCAGCAAATGGTGCTGGTTCAACTGGAGGTCAAAATGTAGAAGAATGCAGATCGATCCATGCTTATCACCCTGTACAAAGCTTAAGTCCAAGTGGATCAAGGACCTCCACATCAAACCTGATACACTCAAACTAATAGAAGAAAAACTAGGGAAGCATCTGGAACACATGGGCACTGGAAAAATTTCCTGAACAAAACACCAATGGCTTATGCTCTAAGATCAAGAATCGACAAATGGGATCTCATAAAACTGCAAAGCTTCTGTAAGGCAAAGGACACCGTGGTTAGGACAAATTGGCAACCAACAGATTGGGAAAAGATCTTTACCAATCCTACAACAGATAGAGGCCTTATATCCAAAATATACAAAGAACTCAAGAAGTTAGACCGCTGGGAGACAAATAACCCTATTAAAAAATGGGGTTCAGAGCTAAACAAAGAATTCACAGCTGAGGAATGCTGAATGGCTGAGAAACACCTAAAGAAATGTTCAACATCTTTAGACATAAGGGAAATGCAAATCAAAACAGCCCTGAGATTTCACCTCACACCAGTGAGAATGGCTAAGATCAAAAACTCAGGTGACAGCAAATGCTGGCGAGGATGCAGAGGAAGAGGAACACTCCTCCATTGTTGGTGGGATTGCAGACTGGTACAACCATTCTGGAAATCAGTCTGGAGGTTCCTCAGAAAATTGGACATTGAACTGCCTGAGGATCCAGCTATACCTCTCTTGGGCATATACCCACAAGATGCCCCAACATATAAAAAAGACACGTGCTCCACTATGTTCATCGCAGCCTTATTTATAATAGCCAGAAGCTGGAAAGAACCCAGATTCCCTTCAACAGAGGAATGGATACAGAAAATGTGGTACATCTACACAATGGAATATTACTCAGCTATCAAAAACAACGGCTTTATGAAATTCATAGGAAAATGGTTGGAACTGGAAAATATCATCCTGAGTGAGCTAACCCAATCACAGAAAGACATACATGGCATGCACTCACTGATAAGTGGCTATTAGCCCAAATGCTTGAATTACCCTAGATGCCTAGAACAAATGAAACTCAAGATGGATGATCAAAATGTGAATGCTTCACTCCTTCTTTAAATGAGGAAAAAGAATACCCTTGGCAGGGAAGGGAGAGGCAAAGATTAAAACAGAGACTGAAGGAACACTCATTCAGAGCCTGCCCCACATGTGGCCCATACATATACAGCCACCCAATTAGACAAGATGGATGAAGCAAAGAAGTGCAGACCGACAGGAGCCGGATGTAGATCTCTCCTGAGAGACACAGCCAGAATACAGCAAATACAGAGGCGAATGCCAGCAGCAAACCACTGAACTGAGAATAGGACCCCCGTTGAAGGAATCAGAGAAAGAACTGGAAGAGCTTGAAGGGGCTCGAGACCCCATATGTACAACAATGCCAAGCAACCAGAGCTTCCAGGGACTAAGCCACTACCTAAACACTATGCATGGACTGACCCTGGACTCTGACCTCATAGGTAGCAATGAATATCCTAGTAAGAGCACCAGTGGAAGGGGAAGCCCTGGGTCCTGCTAAGACTGAACCCCCAGTGAACTAGACTGTTGGGGGGAGGGCGGCAATGGGGGGAGGGTTGGGAGGGGAACACCCATAAGGAAGGGGAGGTGGGAGGGAGATGTTTGCCCGGAAACCAAAGAATTATTATTAAGTATTAAATAAATTTAAAAAAATCAAAAAAAAAGATAGATGATAGATTATAGGAAGATAGGACAATGAGTTAGATGATCTATAGATAGATAATAGATAGATGATTGAAGATGATAGATGACTGATAATGATAAATAGATAGATAGATAGATAGATAGATAGATAGATAGATAGATAGATAGATAGACAGACAGATGATAAATAGATGATAGACAGAAAGACAGACAGGCAGACAGACAGATCGATAAATAAATCGATCAATCTTTGGATTTGAAGCCCATGAAGCAAATACATTACCAGAGATTATGAACAGCAGGTATTGAATTACACAATTTCCCATTGTTCACATAATTTGGGTGTTTTCCAAATGTTCTAAATTTTACATATGTTTTGGAAACTGCACAAAATATTAGACAAAGCTTAACCTTTAAAAATATACCTGATCTATAATAAAACATCTGCCATGATTCCTGGCATGGTCTGACTTTCCTAATGTAAACATTATCAGAAGCAAAGATGTGAGCTTTGCATAGCTCTTCCTTCCTTTGTTTCTACTATGGTTAAATACCTGCTGGGTAGGAAAACCCACAAGGAAGAAGCACGATTACAGATAAATACAAATGAGCCCTGGTCTCCTGAGTGCACAGCTCGGATAGAGATCCTAAAATGTGGCATGCATAAAGTCCACCTCTGACTGATGGATCCACACCAGACTTAGGGCATCACCCCAGGGAGTACCTCACTCAGTCTTGGCAAGCAGCTGAGAGGGATTTGTACAGGGAATGCGTCAGAGCCTTTGTGTGGACGCACAGGAATGACTCCGAGGCAGAGGGGATGGAAAGGGCACTTTAGGTAAATGAGAAGCACCTTCTCTCCACCTCCCTGTGCTTCATCCTGGATTCCCTTCTGGACTTTTCCCTTGTAATCAGTATCACTTGATTATGATTGACATAGTGGCTTCCTCACTTCCTGTGTCTGTCTTCACTCTGTTAGAAATTTGATGAGCTATGGAACAACCAGTGTTCACGTATTTACTGAGTAAAAAATGGAAGATACAGAGACAAGAGATCGAAACATTAGCTCAGAAGATTTCTATTTCCAGAGTATAGATCATGACAGGTCACCAAACGGGATAGGAAGGAGATACAGACGAAGATAGAGCACCCAAACAAGGAATAGCCCTTGAGATGTGACAGTATAGGAAAGCCGCATAAGGGGTGGGATACAAGAAGGATGAAGAGACTGAGATAGCTGTAGACACAGCAAGCAAGGGAGAAAGATGGCCTGAAGCAGGATGCCCACACACACATGGCTGCTCAACTCACCTGCAATTCTACAAAGAAACACAGCTGTGGTAGGCACTGCTGTACCTATATTTACATGCTAGGCTCCCCTTTAAGAAAATGGGACATATCTATGAACATTTGAGAGGTGTTTTCCTTGTGCAATTTATATATTGTGAGATATAATAAAAATAACTTCAAGTAGTGTTTAGTGCCATGAAGTAAAATAAAGGATAAAATAGAAAGATCCTCATAGCGTTTAAGAAGGAAACCCGCTGGGGGCTGGAGAGATGGCTCAGCGGTTAAGAGCACCCGACTGCTCTTTCAGAGATCATGAGTTCAATTTCCAGCAACCACATGGTGGCCCACAACCATCTGTAAAGAGATCCGATGCCCTCTTCTGGTGTATCTGAAGACAGCTACAGTGTACTTATATATAATAAATAAATAAATCTTTAAAAAAAAAAGAAGGAAACCCGCAGGAGACCATGGGGTTCTTGAGATTATTAACATCCTCCTTATTAATATCCTTAAAGGGGTAAAGAGTGCGTCTGTGATATGCCCAGTCAAAGTATGTTCAGCAAGAACCCACAACAGATGGCCCTGACCTGGGAAGATTTCCATAGAGCACAGCTCGGGTTGTGAATGACAGGTGAGGGTGTGAGGCTGCCACATGACAGCTGCCCTTGCATAGTCCAGACATAATAAGTGCAAGTGGGATATACCTGGTAAAATGATTGACTGATAGTCTGAGCAGAAGGCTGACTTTCGACAATTTAGTTCTGCACAGAGAGGTCTGTTTTTAAGTTCGTGACTTGGCTTATTCAGAGGACTGGAACTTTTCCATACCAAATGAGTTCTCTTCAGAGCTAAACTCTCCTCAGACTCAATCTAAAGGGTCACTGAAAACACTTAGTTAATGCTGTGTTTAACCTGCTGTGTAACAGACAGAGAAGAGCGGTGTGAAGGGTGGTTAATAGGTAATAGGGTGACTGAGGAGAACTTGAAGAATATTTTCTTTTAAATGGAGGTTTGTAGGCTGAGACATAAAACAATCAGTTATATAACCATTTTCACATCTCGAAAGAAACTGTGTTTTCAAGGGTGCTGGTGCCTGCTTGGCGGTAATCTGTGACATTTCATAGGTGCAGAGAACTCAGTGATGGAGAGAGGTCAGCCCCGGGCAAGGAGTAGCTGGGCTGGAGAAAGCAAGCCAATGCTCACAGCTTCTGTATTCAGTCCTTCCACACTCAACAGCTGCTCTTGTTTCCCCTTCCTTTATCCTAGGGAATGGGGCAGAAATACAGGAATTCCGAATTCAAGAAAAGTTTATTTAATGAAGTACTAAAGCCAGAGAGGACTTGCCCTTTCTGGGTCCATGCTGTTAAATATATAATCCATGTGTTTGCCTTCTTGGATCTCTGCAGGCACAATAGTCAAACTTGGCAAGCTCTCAGCATTTTGTCATTCAGCCTGTAGGCATCCATCCTACTGCAATCACAGTTAGCTACAACATCACATTTCTCCAACTCATGTTTTGATTGTGATGAGCACACAACACCACCTGCCTGACTTAATTACATGAGGTGAATATCGATGAAGGACAAAGATGGATATCTAACTTTTAGGTAGAAAACAAGATACTGGCTTCCACAGGATGTTCTGAAAGCAAGACAGCCTTTTGTTCTCAGATGCACTCTGTCCTCAGTGGAATGAGCCAGGGATCTAGGCGGTGTGCTGAGTCAGCCTTCACTGACAATAGGCTTCCATACACAGTTAAGTCCTGGATTGTGTCATATAGAAACTGATGGGAAGTCCACTATGCCCTGCTAACAAATGGGGGTCTCCAGTTTTAACAACTGTACTTACTGGAGTTTACAATATGCTCTCTTTTATTTAAGCCACACAGACGACTAAGAAACTAGGTACCATCCTACCTAGCTCGTGGATGTGGAAGAAAAAGCTTATGGGTGTTGATAAATAGTTATTAAAACTATTTCTAGAAACCCATGTCCATGCTCTTAGCAGATTCCTGCTCTGTAATGTTGACCTTCTGGATTACCTAGATGAAGGAGGGACATGACTGCTGGGACAGCTATAGCACACGGTCCTACCTAAGCTACAGTAAGTCTGAGGCATAAGGATAATAATAATACTATATAATAATAATAAGGGGTGTAACCAAAGACATCTTTGTTTCACCTAGAATGCTGTTAGCCAGGGTGTTGAAATTACAGATCAGAAGGGGCTGCAAAAATCTTTCATGTCCTGTATTCATGCAGCTTTGCTCTGTGACCACGAAACTGCAAAGTTCCTCTCATGGAGAAGGGCAGACTGTTTCTGCATGCCTACGGTTTGAATTTTAACTCTGTGAAGTGTTTCATTTGGAGCATGTAAGGAATGACACAAAAGTAAGATTTGAAAAGACCTTACTCAAAGTATATTTGCTTTAACTTGATAATTCAACACCCACCCCAATCCCAATCTGGACAAACTGAGGTAGTCTGCTGGGTGGTAAGGCACTTGCAGCAAAGTCACTCCCCTGCTCCAGCTGATAACAAATCAACCACTGGTCAAGTCAGTGTGGCCATCCTACAGCAGTCATCCCCAGCAGAAGCACCTCAGACCCCAAGAATTCCTCACCTGACCTGTGGAATTGAGAAGTGAAAAATGTTTGCTGTTTTCTGGGGTAGTTCTTTATCCCACAAGCTAATTGGCACAGAATTGAGGAGGACTTGCTCTGACATCCTTACAGTGCTATCAGTATGCTAAGCCATGTGTCCACCTTAGTCTAAAGCCACACTAGGTTATGAAATTCTGTTTTTGTTATTTCCCTTCTCTGTTTCCTGGCCAACATCCCCCTAACCCCTCCCCCTCCCCTTCTCTCTGGGTGTTCCCCTCCCCATCCTCCCCCCATTACTGCTCTCTCCCCAACAATCACGTTCACTGGGGGTTCAGTCTTGGCAGGACCAAGGGCTTCCCCTTCCACTGGTGCTCTTACTAGGCTATTCATTGCTACCTATGAGGTTGGAGCCCAGAGTCAGACCATGTATAGTCTTTGGGTAGTGGCTTAGTCCCTGGAAGCTCTGGTTGCTTGGCATTGTTGTTCATATGAGGTCTCAAGCCCCTTTAGCTCTTTCAGTCCTTTCTAAGATTCCTTCAACGGGGGTCCCGTTCTCAGTTCAGTGGTTTAATGATGGCATTCGCCATGATATTCCTTATGAGAATCTGATACCCCTGGAGGCAGCAGTCTGAAATTGTGGCTATTCCTGTGTCTAGGACAGGAGGATCACAGATTCAAGACATGCCTGGCTACACAGAGAGGCAAGCCTAAACTAGACAACCTAGTGAGCTCCTGTTTAAAATTAAAACAGAAAAGAGAACTAGGGATATAGTTGAGAGGCGGTAGAATACCTGCATAGCATGCATCCTGCTGTAGGTTTAATCCCCACTGTGCTGGACAGTGCTGGAGTGCTGGGCAGTAGGGGTTAGAAGGAGGAGACTGAGATCTTTTTGAACTAATCATGCTTAGGGAAATAGGAAAACAAACCCAGAGAGTCTCATGATTGCCATGTGGGTCACAAAAAAGAGTAGGACTTCTGAATCACATGAAGGGAGGCACCAAGCACTGGATGTTTATGTCCCTCCAAAATTCCAAGTTGAAATCTAATCCTCAGGCCTGTGGCGTTCAAGGTGTGAAGAGAAAACTAGTTTTAGAAGCAGCAGAAGCTCCCTACAACAAAGAGACAGAAGAGCTTCTTGCCTATGTCTGTAAGGACACAGCAAGGAAGCAGCCACCTGCAAGCCAGGAAAAGGCTCCACACAAGACATAGAAACTACCCGGGCTTTCTCTTATATGCATGAGAAATAAATATTTCTTGTTTAATTCACATCTGGTATGGGATCTTGTATTCTCTGTTCTAGTTAAGACAGAGGGTTCTCCGCAAAAAGTAGGCCTTGGGCTGAGAAGGCAGGAGAACATAGGAGAGGCAAGTGAAGTGGGTGGGGGCTGAGGTGGGAAAGGGAGAATCCCCTCACGGGTGGTAAGGCAGATTTAGAATAGATAAATAAAACAAACCAGAAAGGCAAGCACAGAGCAGTCTCTGCTAATCCTCTTAAACAGGAGAGAATGTGGAAATATTTTTAATGCTTTCCAAGAAGTCCTGATGTTCAAAAAGAAAGTCATCATGGATTGTCAGGCCGTGCCAGTCAACTGCTTGATGAGTGCGGTTGTGCTAATTGCTCTGTGGTTTCCTTTCCTAATTAAAGTAATTAATTTTCAACCAGATCTTAAACTGGGTGTTGCCATTTATAATAATGTATTAGCATCAAGATGGAATCTCAAGCTCATGCATATACTCTATCATCTACTGGCAAGGCAGAGACAGGGAGAACGATCCTCTTGTTCTCTATCACTGTGAAACTAGCAGAAACAAGGCAATAGGTAAGCACTCCTAGAGAGTGAGGTGACATTAAGATTTAGTCGGAACTGCTGAGACAATGTTGAGGTGACTACGAGAGCCAGGGAAGAAAAGGAACGTGGCTTGGAGAAAGGAGGAGAAGCTTCTACTGTTAGTACGTTCCATTACTAGAATGCTGCAACCAAACGAATAAACTAAGAAGGAATAAACCACAAGAATAAATCATCCAATGGAGCACGTCTGCATGTCTTCTAAGAGAGAGAATTTAGATAGAGACAGAATTTAGACACATTACTCGCAGTTCCATTGTACCTGACCGTTCTTACATAAGCACAACCATTAATCTGATTTCAGTAGATGTACATTAAACTACACACACAGCCATGTGGGGAACGAATTGTTAAATGCATTATATTTATCTACTTAATTTTAATGTTTATCTTTCAAATTTTAAATTTATTTTCTGAAGAAATTTTAAAAGGTGTTTTTCAGACCTGGCCCTATACATCTGCAAATTAAAAATTAAGTGATAAATGAATGAATGAATGAGTGAATGAATGAATGAATGATTAGGATGCATGGTTCACCAGGAATACACAAGTATTCTAAAAGAATCAACCAATCTCTGCTTAGGGGCAGTATCTTTCTAAATTATTCTAAATCACTTTTCCATTCATTTATTTCAACCATTTATTCTCAATAGTATTTGAATGGCATACACATTTTAATTGAGCAATTATTTGAAAATAATTTAATACTTGTACCCAGCTATCCCCAACCGCCGCAGGCTATTGCTATTCTTCTTGATTGCTCAATATAGCTAGACGATCAGACCACTCCCTTGCTGACAAACTCTTGGGTATGGTTACCAATACTTTACAATGGTAAGATAATGTCCCAGGAATATTCTTCATAACAGTTTTCTCGTTGGTTTTATGCACTATTCCCAGCATTTAAAAGTCAGTATGCAATGGAGGCCAAATATCTCCCCAAATTATTAAGCCAGTGTGCAATCAGGAGCATTAAGCATAGTTCAAAGGTTTTCTAGCCCATGATTTTGATATCTTTGATCTACTATCTACATCTGTGGGACGTCAATGGGGATTGAGAGATAGAATCTCCGTGATTCCTCAAGGAGACCATATAGCCTGTGGCCTGATGCTTGGGATGATAGCGTCTGTATCCCTTATCCAACTCCCTTGGCATTAGAAATACTTTGTTTTCAAATTGCTCTTTCTACTGTGAAGTATTTGCATAGCTATAATCTGGCATCTTGAGGATAATACCCAAATCTGGCAATAAAGTTTACTCATATTTCATATATGACTTATGCACATAGCACAAAGTTGTAGAGAGCGGCGCGGCGAAACAAAGATGGCGACAACATCCAGCCTTGTCTGGATGTCAACAACTTACTGCGCATGTGCAGGCTTGTCCCCTTGCTAGGGCGGCCATACGATAATGAGATGTAGGGCGCCCTCCAGTGGTGAACAACAGTACTGCACATGTGCAGTTTTTGCACCAGGTGTCAGTTGACTGTTAATATGCTAATGAGGGGCGGTACCATGCTAATGGGGTGATTCATTCTCCACCAATCCCTGGAGGACAAGTAGTGGGGTGATAGTGGGGTGATCCATGCCCCACCAATCCCTGAGAGATAATTAGCATACTGTTGTGTATATAAGGCGAGCGCCTTTGCTGCTCAGGGTCCCTGTTCAAGAGAGCTGTAACACTAAGAGAGCTGTAACACTAAGAGCAGTAACACAGTAAAGGCTTGCTCGCAGAAGAATCCTGTTGCCGTGCGTCGTTCTTGCTGGCGGGACATTAGGCGCGTGACAAGGGGTGCCGAAACCCGGAAACCAACATCGCCGGTGCCTAGGGGACCCTTTAGTGTGCTGAAGAGGATTCAGAACTTCGAGAAGGTAAATTAAAAGGGAAGCTCCGAGAGGCATGCCCCTTTTTGGATTTAGTCTTGCCGTGGAGGGATTGTTGCTCGTTTTTATAGTGACTGTTGTCTTCTTACTAGTTGTGTTAAAATGTGAGGACATAGTCAAGGCAGGACAGAACATTCAAGAGAGAATGTCAGAAACGGAGCAGAGTGAGAAATTAGGAGCGCGCAAAAAGAAAAAGGTTACTAAAACAAAAGTGAAAGAGATACAAAAGGCGGAAGAAATGCCGCTGGAGGAAAAAATAGGTATGCCCCGGAGGATGAAGTACAAGTCATCCGGAGAGGATACTTTGTATCCATTAAAAGAATCAGAAGCCTTAGAACTGACTGGCAGTGACTCTGAGCAAGAGTTGTCAGAGTGCGAGGAGGAGCAATTAGAGGAAGAGGAAGCCATATATGAGGAAGAAAGATATGGGCCTAGGTGGAGAGCCAATGTGAAGAAACCTAAAGTTATGGATCCTTTGTGGGCAAGGCTGGTAATTTTGTTTCTTTTTTTCTTTGTGTGGGATACAGAAGCCACAGACAGCGAGCTTAAGCCTGGATCAAAACCTCTTTGACGAATGGTCCCTGCCTGCTTAGAGGATAAACGATGTGAGGAAGCTGTTAGGACAGGTCAGAGGGTCCTTGCAGAGCAACAAGAAAGTATGTCAGAGGGAGAAAAGGTCTCGAAAGAAAAAAAGAAAAGAAAAGGAGATAAAAGGAACAGAGAGAAGGCAGAGATAAAAAATGGGGTCAGGGCAGCTTTTGTTGTGGCTCAATTTGAGGCTATTGCTAGGTATGTGATTAGGCTCTGGAAACCTCACAGAGTCATACTGATCAGATTTGATAGAGGTAGACTTCCTGAAAATTTATTCAGGAGAATCAAACAAAAAAATAAACTTGAGTGTGCCTACTTGGATTCCTGGTCTCAAGGAGATTTAGCAAGTGACAAGGTGCTTCTCTTAAAAAAGCAGTTTCAATCGGCCCTTGTAGCCTTGCACCTGTAGCTAAGATATGTGTAGCCACTTCAATTTTGTTTTCTGATTGGTTTTTTTTTTTTTGGTTCTTTTTTTTCGGAGCTGGGGACCGAACCCAGGGCCTTGCGCTTCCTAGGTAAGCGCTCTACCACTGAGCTAAATCCCCAGCCCCATTCTGATTGGTTTTAAATGTATAAATATTCTCTACATGCCTTGGTTATGGACTATTGGCTTTTAAGTTATTGGATATGGTTTTAAAAAAGGTCAATTTCACCACCCTCCTCATGTGGGGATTAACCCTCGTGGTCTGATCCCGCTAAAACTTTGGCAGATGGATGTCACACACATATCTCAATTTGGAAATTTAAAATATGCTCATGTTTCTGTTGATACCTGTTCCGGTATTATACACGCTACTCTGATGACTGGTGAAAAGGCTCGTAATACCATTAGCCTATTGCTTAGAGGCATTGGCAGCCTGGGGAAAGCCTGATAGTCTCAAGACAGACAACGGGCCTACCTACACTGCAAAGTCCTTTCAGGCATTTTGCCAGACAATGCAGGTCAAACATACTACAGGATTGCCATACAATCCCCAAGGTCAAGGAATTGTGGAAAGGGTACATCGTACCTTAAAAGAGCTTATAAAAAAAAAAAAACAAAAAGAGGGAATTGCCAGCAGCTGAACACCAAAAGAACAACTTTCTTTACCTCTTTTTACTCTAAATTTCTTAATTCTGGATGCACATGGCCACTCTGCCGCGGATCGCCATGCTGCTACTATACCTATAACTAATGTAGAAGTAAAGTGGAAGGATGTCTTAACTGATGAATGGCGTGGCCCAGATCCCATGATTTCAAGATCTGGGGGAGCGATTTGTGTTTTTCCACAGAATCAAGAAAATCCAATTTGGGAACCCGAGCGTTTGACTCGAAGATTGTCTTCTGCTCTTCCTGAAGATGAGACTATGAACCCTACTATTACTACTGGGAATGGTAATACAGGTTAATTTGCTCACTCTGTGGGCTATTGCCAGATCCTGGCCAGTACCCATGCCAGTTCATAGCAATTCTACTGTTTTGAGAATAAGACTGACAAGCATAATCTCTGGCCTTGGTTTCAATGGGTGCTGTCCAATGAGCAAGGGGCATATACATCCCTGACCCCCTTTGCTAGGTTGATGGGAGAGAACTTCGTGCTGTATAATGTTTCAGCTACCAGAAAAAGGTGATACCAGGTTGATCAATATTCAATATAATAACCTCTTGGTAAATAATACTGCCACTAGTACTTCAGTATGTGCTAGATCACCTTTTTTCTGATAAGCACTAATATAAGCAGTGGTGCTTTAAATTGTAATAACTCTGATGTAGTCTGCTATTTAGCTGAATGCTGGGATGGCACCGCAGTGATGGTTAAGATTCCCTCCTTTGTGCCAATCCCAGTGGAGGCAAACCCAGATAGCTTTCCTATTCTTAATTTACTGAGAGCCAAAAGAGACTTTGGAATTATGGCAGTCATAATTTCAGCCATTGTGCTGTCTGCTGCCACAGCTACCACAGCTGCAATCGCTATGACCAATCAAATACAGACGGCTGAGACTGTCAATCAGATTGTAGAAAGAACTGCAGTGGCGCTAGAGATACAAGAAGAATACGATAATGAGATGTAGGACACCCTCCAGTGGTGAACAACAGTACTGCACATGTGCAGTTTTTGCACCAGATGTCAGTTGACCGTTAATATGCTAATGAGGGGCGGTACCATGCTAATGGGGTGATTCATTCTCCGACAATCCCTGGAGGACAAGTAGTGGGGTGATAGTGGGGTGATCCATGCCCCACCAATCCCTGAGAGATAATTAGCATACTGTTGTGTATATAAGGCGGGCGACATTGCTGCTCGGGGTCCCTTTTCAAGAGAGCTGTAACACTAAGAGAGCTGTAACACTAAGAAGAGCAGTAACACAGTAAAGGCTTGCTCGCAGAAGAATCCTGTTGCCGCGCGTCGTTCTTGCTGGCGGGACATTGGGCGTGCGACACAAAGTCATAATTTAATAATAATATTTTAATAATTTTGTGCAGAAAACAAAACATATTGTAGAATTTCTACTTCTGGTGTTATATTAGTTCCAAATGTTTCAAGTAATATTTCATAGTTAAGAGTTTTGGAGTAAGGGATGTACAGTCTGTAACATAGGAGAAACAAATCTATTGAAGAGCTTTAAAAGCAACCAGAAAGGCCTGGACTGTCTAAAGTCAACATGGACTCAAAGGGATGCAGGGAACAAAGCCCACATGAGAAGGGCACAGAGTATGTAGACCTGGACTGTAGGGTCTCGAGGCTGAAAATGATGAGGGATTGGCCATACATCAGTGCTGGCATTTAGAAGCAGGAGCAGAACAACCAAGCCGGCATCCCATTTTAGATGCCAGAGGAATGGAAACTTGGATACTCTGCTCACTGGGTTACCTAATAGAATTTGACACTGTGTGTCTCCTTTCAATACTCTCCTATACTGCCTGTGTGACAAGTCACTCCCTTTCAATTAAGAATGTTATTTGAGAGTTGGGATGGCAAAGAAACCCTAACAATTTAAAAAGGTAAGTCTTAGCTATAAAGTATATTATGGGAGAAAAGTCTTTTCTCACTGTGATGAATTTATTCTGGTAAGTGATTGTCTGAAAACATGGTTTAGTTGATTTAGCATGATTTTATTTAGGGATTCAATCCATGCTACCTTTTGTTCATGGTCTGTGCTGTTTAACCTGGGAAACAGAAGCACTATATTGTTAGGATGGTCACGTTAAAGTACTTCAGCCTAGGTTGAGCAGTTAAAGGTTAAAGTTGAGACTGTCATTTTCTCCTCAAGGTCCTCTTTCATTGGCTTGGACACAGTCCCTTCTTGTTGCCTCTTTACATGGACTTTGCTTATGTGTGTTTCTTTCTTTGTCCTAATGTCTTCTTCTTGTAATGGCATCAATCAGAATAGATCGAGGCCCTCACTAGTAGCCTCTTTTAAAAACTATTTTTCCTTTTTTATTGTTTGAGAATTACATACAACTATTGAAGTGTTTTGATCAAATCCACTTCTCTCCTCACTCTACAATGCTTCCCTTCCCCTATCACATGACTTTTCCTTCCCAACCCCATGTTCCTTTTTTTGTTGTATAAATCAACTAAGTCCACTTAGTGTTGCCTGAATGTGCATGTACGTAGCAGTAGCAAGTGAATCTGCTCTAAACTCCCCAGCAGAGGCTGCAGGCTTGCTTCTCGTTACTGCCCCAATGTTGTACATTCTGAAAAGAAACACACACACACACACACACACACTTTTATTTTAATATGTTTTAAATAGCACAATAGCCTGGCTATGCTCAAATTCCACATTGCTAATGCCTCCTCTCCAATACTCCTGAATTATTGCTTACTAAAATCTAAATTCTATCCTTGCTACCCTAGACCCAAACTGGGGGAGGAGACCTTTGGGGTCACTCTACCCTTGCTTAAGTGGCTATACACTTTCTCTTCTCCAGCTCTCAAGCCTGACCTTTCTGTTTCTTCCATATGGTGGCTCGGCCTCTCCCTCTCTCTCCTGCTTCCTTACCTGGGAACATCAATTCCCACCTCGGTCTCCTTGTCCTGCCAGTGGCCTCTGGAAACTTTATTTACCAATTAGAGCCAACTGTGGGCAGGGACCCTCAGTATCTTACAGGCAGACATGCAGGTTCCTGTGTGATTTGGGGGAGATGAAATAATTAACACAAATAACATTAGAACCCATCTACAACACATGGATATAGAAACATGGGTAGCCTTTCATTGGCTTCATTCCCAACGGAAAGTGTTCTCCCTTCCACCACATTCCTTTGTTACCAAAAGCTCTTCAGGGAAGGAGTAGAACTTCATGAAATCCTCTGCCAGTGATGCTACAACTTTGGCCAGCTTGAACTTAGTCAGATCTTAAGCAGGTAGTCATAAGCCCTGAGCTCATGTGCTGAAGAGGTCCAATCATATCCAGAAAATACTGTTTTACTACAGAGATTCACTTCTTCAGGCACTTACACTCTTCTGCCCCCTCCCCCACAGTCATTCCTGAGCCTTAGAGAAGAGGAAATATGATATAAATGTTCAGTTTAGAGATGAGTACTACATGGTCGTATCTGTATCTTGATCAGTTGGGCATCTCTTCATTAACTGCCAACTACTGAAGCTTAATGACTGTGGTTAAGAGACATGCTAATGTATGCACATAAGGATAAAAACTTAGGTGGCAATTCAATACCATGTCCATTTAGCAGAATAAGAATATAAACCCTAGGGCCTATGACCTCATTTAAGTAGTTCTTACTTTTGATCCAGTTAATAATACCAAGCATGGGTTCAAGCTTGTGGACTTGGATATAACTCAAAGTAGAAAGTGTTGGTCGCCTCATTACTGGTGCCACTATTGCCATAGTAGGCAAACCTTACCAGCCCAGTTTTATTGTAGCTAGTGGGACTAGCCACTGGATAATACTGTTACTTTCTCCCATGGTATCATGCAGGAATGAAGCTCCCAGATCAGGACCATGGTTTTATGATTCAAATATGTGGTGTTTTTAGTAATAGGACTTTACCATAAAGTTCTAGAGGGTAACCAATAACAATGGCTATAGTCTGTAATATCCAGGGGTCAGGGGATCTATGGATATCAATGACCGATAATTCTGAAAGAGGTAACACATTTGGGTTTTATTGGATAGCCTATGGTATCTTTGTCCCCAGCCATCCCCCAGTATAGGGTAATTTCATTTAAACTCCATTTATTTATTTATTTATTTATTTATTTATTTATTTATTTATTTATAATTATTTATTTATTTTAGTATAGAATAGTGCTTATTCAGGGAATGGGGAGGGGAGTTAAGATGCCGGTAGGGCAGAGAAAGAATGAGATGTAGAAGAGTAGAGGCCGGCCATGAGCATGTGAAGAGAAGCGGGGAGGGGAATGGGAAGAGAAGGAACAAAGGGGTAGGAGCAAGAGAGCAAGAGCAAGAGGGAGCAAGAGTTAAACTCCTTTTATATCTGTATTTGCATATATGCATGCAAATTTTAGAAAGCTTCTATAGCAGTAGGTCTCCACATGATGTTTTCAAAGGTCTTGAGTATGTCTTCCCTTCCCATACTCCTGCCTCTACCCTGCCCTCTCCTCTTTCACCCCATTTAACTTTTCAGTTCCATTATTACCCTGTCCCCTTCATATCACCCAAGTTCTACACCCTTCTCCTGAAATTCCCCTCATAAGACTCCTTAGTAGGCCTTGACTTCTGTGGGCGCTCTAAAGGCATGTATCTAAAAAGAAGGATCAGTGTCCACCCTGGTGACCACGTTTGTTTTCCACAGGCTCGCATGAACACATCAGTGTTGCAGTAATTTTAAAAAGGAATTCTACCGTCCCACACTAGTGCTGGCTCAGGTGCCACATGGCATCTGTATTTTTCTTCTTCTTTTTTTTTTCTGGATCATTTTACTTTATTTTTTTTTATTTATTTACATTGCAAATGTTATCCCCTTTCCCAGTTTCCCTGTCCATAAACCCCCTATCCCATCCCCCCTCCTCCTTCTTCTACCTCAAAGAGCAAAGCATTTCAACCCAACTCACCATCTCTTGCAGCCACCACCTACTCTGAGCCCTGCAGCAGCCTCCCTCTTGGAAGTCTATCATTTAATTCCCAAAATGGGTGGCCACCTCGCCGGTTCCATACAGAGTCTGCCTATCTCGCTGCTTTCTTGCTGTGGACTCTGCTCACATTATCAGCATCCACCCACTGTGGTTACAGTCACAACTCAGTAACATGTTAAAATCAAAAACTCAATAATTTAGCAATCTTTTTATATTTTAAAAAAGCTTCTAATTTAGCAACAGATTTATATCTTAAATTCTCATACCACAAAACATCCACACAATAAACTCACAACCAATTGATAATGATATAAACTGCCCAGCTAGATAAGACAAATTATCTTCTAAAACTTCATCCCTTATGAAATATTCATAACTACATGTGGCCAGTTGAGGCCACACAGATGTGAGTCCTCCTGTTCCGCCCCCATCTTAGTTCTTTCTCTCCTCTCCCCTGCCTTACAAAAACTCTGTCCCTACCTTACTTTTCCACTGCCCAATCCCAGGCCTCACCTTATCTTGTGCCTCTCTTCACCTGCACAAAGACAACAATCTACGTGTCAGGATGAACAGAGACCCACCTCGCTTAGCAGAAAACGTGATATTAAAGCTTCTTCCTACATTTCCCCTCTTGCTCTGTTTGTTTTGTGAGTGTTGCTGCTGCTACACCTCAGCTAAGTTCTGAAGCCCGCCTGCTAGCTTGCCTGTTTGTTTGTTTGTTTGTTTGTTTGCTTGCTTGCTTCTGGGTCTTGTATAGAATTTTGTATTTACTACACTTAAAAATTGAAACAAAATAAAATTCTGATGCTTTGGGGAAGAGCACAATGAGACAAGCTAAGTAGCTGCCCAGTAAAGAAGGGGCACAAAACTTTTTAAAATTTATTAGCATTTTAAAATATACAAAAGTAGAATTATTATAATGATATATTATTATCCATAAGCCTCAAGGGCGTGTGCTCACACAGAAACAGTGGTTCTCAGATAAGTGACACTAACCGAGCTGCCAACTGCCATAAATCTGTATATGTTGTGTGCACTGTATTATACTTCTATCTCAAATTGTCGACCAGAGTGTTTTATAAACAAACAAATGGGGTCTTGTGTTCTCATCATCCCCTAGCCTTGATGTCAGTAGACCAAGACGAGAAGTTGCCTACACTGTCTTCCATAAGCAAATAGATCTCTGTCTCTGATTCATCCTCTTGCTGTCCCATTCCACTGCACGCCCCTCTGCATATCCTAGAGTCGGTTCTCTCTCTGCTCCTTCTCTCTTTCATTTGAAGACTTTATGGGACTTCTGAGTTTACCATCACAGCAACCGTTCTAACCTCCTACTAATAGTAATGCTGTAACAGTAGGGGAGACAAAGCTTCTTGTGCCTGTCTGGCCACGCACTAATGTGCATGTGCATTAAGGCTTTACTGTATTATCTCATTTTACTATCTAAACTGTAACTATTCAATAAATATGTAAGATATATAATTTTGTATTTTCTTGTAAGTATATTAAATTGGGTTAAAAGCAGTAACAATGTATTTCTAAAATACTGTCATTTCATCTATAATCAATACAGGAATGATTGATGAGACATTTAGATTGTGTTAGACACTCAGTTTTCCAAGCCTGGCATATATTTATATTTATAGCACGTCTCTTCAACTAACTATACTCCATGTGTTCAAGAGACAGAGCTATTGGCTGTCATGCTGAAACCACAGTTCTAGACAATAGATGCCAAGGATGCTGTCATGATGTTATGCAAAACTTGTACTTAAGAAGTCTCAGGCTTACACACCAAAGCCATTATGAGCCTCAAATCCAAATCAAAATAGTCTAAGCACAGCTAGTACTGTCCTTTCTTTTTGATAAATTATTAGTTAACTTTTATGGACATGTATGTGCTTCCATGAGTTTGTGTGAAGCACTTGTGTGAAAGTGGCCAGATGATGACATCAAATCTTCTATGACAGATGTCTGTGAAGCATTGTGTGAGTGCTGAGAACTAAGGTTGTATGCAATAAGAAGAGTATGTGCTCTTAACCACTGGGCCATCTCTCCAGCCTACTTAGAGACGCATCTTTTAACATTTAATGTCATTTAAAGATCTAAGCTTTATCTACTTTGCCTCCAAGTATGATCTCTATAATATTAAAATTATAATTTTACTACCTAAGATAATAATCTGGAAACCAAAGATGTTCTCACCATCTCACCTTCAAAAGTGGGTTCCTCAAACCAGTGAACCATTTATACACAGATAACATAGTTATCTGAAGTCGCATGCTCCTTAAAAACTAGCAGTGTTAGCTAGCATTTGCATGCAAGTGCTTTGTACGTCTATCTACCTGTACCATGCACACTCTGTTCATGTAATTGTACATTTCTATCTGAAGGAAACAAATGTCATCTTACATTATATAAATTGTGAAAGGGCTCGATATAAGGTCTTGCACCTAGTACAGAAAAAAAATAATCTATAACATACAGACAAATGTAGGTGGAGCACAGCTTCTTCCGCTTGCTTATAAATGGGTACAGCTTGCAAAGAATATGGAGAACTTTAAAAACTATATTTGTGAAGAGTTAGAACCAGAAAGTAAAAAGCAAAACAAACTGAGTTCAAGATTGGAAAGGACCAAGAAATTGTGGTGGAGATTCTGAGCAGTGCTGTGAGGACGTAGATCAGGCAAGAACGAGACTGGGGAAATGCATAGCTAGATATTTTGAAGTATTATTTATATGTTCTTTGTTTATTAATTTAGAGATGGAAGCAATTGTCATGAACGAGAAAATGAAAATGTTCCAATTATGTCAAATTTGTCAGGTCACAAGTTTCTTGGAAATAATCTACTGCAACAAATGAATTAGGTTTCTTCAATCTAAATGGTAATTCTCCATGACAGCACAGATTTACAAAATCTGATCAATATGAGAGAACATTCAAGCAGCCTTGAAATTACCGCCATGAATGCTGGGAGTCCGAGGTCTGCCACCCCAAACCCATAGCCAGGCTCAGCTTCAATCCTGAAGCAATCTTTTGATGAAGAAATAATGCCCCTAAATGCATTTTAAACTGCACCTTGGAAGTGTTGATCCTGCTTTACCATCTGAAGGCATGGCACCCCGCAAGCGGCAACTTCCCTTCCTCTGTTTAAGTTATAAGACGATACATTGCCATCCAAAATCCAGGTGGATCAGCAGTGTGAAACAGAGCCATTTGAATGTTTAGAGCATAGGTAGCTATAAGTTTGGACAGGTCTAGAAGCTAAGGGAAATGGTGAGATATGACGATAATTCACAAACATAAAAAGCAAGCTATTCCTCTGACTGAATAGAATAGAAGCAGGGACCCCTGGCACTTGGCAGAAGCTGGTACCCAAAGGGGTCTATTGGAAATTGCTCTACAAATAGCCCCCAAGATGAAATAGATGGAGAAGCACCCTGGTTTCTCCCTTCCATCCAACCTCCAGATTCCCATCAGTCCCTCATTTAGCCAATCACAGTTGGAAGACAACTGACAACAGTCTGGGATTTGAAGCTGCAGAGCCTAGGGCACACCCTACCTATTGGGCAGAGAAGGAAAGAGCTGGTAGCTGGGGGTAAATGGACACGGCATGAACACAACAGCACCTGTCTTCACTCTGATGACTCACTTCCTGGCAGCCTGCTTTGATGTGACGCTGATGCTAACTGCCCAGACCAAGAGAATGAAATACACCATGCTTATCTTTATTGACAAAGTGGCTTCAGAATGGTCCTCACTACATAGACTCTTCCCTCATTTGTAGGGGGATATTGCTGGGATTGAACCTGGGGAGTAGTGCATGTAGTAGAAAACTGTTCTACTATGAAGCTGTACATTCCCAGCTCTTGTCATTGTCCTCTTTTAAATTTAGACAATGCCTCCCTAAGCTGCTAAATCTGAGCTTGAACTTGCTCTGTAGCCTGTGCTGGTACTGAATTTACAACTCTCATGCTTTGGTCTCCTGATCTGTTTGGATTATAGGATATGACACTAGGTTTTAGCAGATTATATTTTTTTTAAGAGACTTTGAAGAGAAATTTTTCTTCTGTTCCGAGTACTGGAACTATTTCCCATCTACTTAGATAGAAGAACTGTTGGTGCTTTGGTCACTGGATTGCACAGTCACATTGGCTTCCATATTTCATGCTCAAGCACAGCTGGACTAAAGCTCAGGCAAGACCTTCCATTTCTTTACAGCTCAGGCAAGATCCTCCATTTCTTTTTCATGTTTGCTGGTTTGTACTTTGTATCATTGCAACCTTACTTAAATAGTTCATGGAATGTGCAGGGAAGAAATATACACATATATACACACACCTGTACACAACCATAAGTCATGCGCATATGTCATTTTGAACAGAGGCTACTAACAACAATGAAATAATGAAACACCAATCCGATGCACAAGTTCTGCTATCATACAAAGCTAGTTTAATGTCCAATAAGTCTACACATGCCACATAGGTTCAGCTGTTCATTGTTTTTTCATTTATTTTGTAATATAAATGTTGGTACTTTGTTTTATTGACTTATGCAAAATAGACTTTTAATGTTTATGTAATCAAATGACTAATTTCTTTATGATTTTCTGCACTCATTATGTATACAGGGAAAGTTTCTCACTCTGAATATCAAATACATAATTTATATTTCTTAATAATATTTTATGGTTTGATTAAATTAAAAAATAAATACTTCAGGGTATAACTAACAGCGAACAGCCATAAGGAACTTGGTTTGTGCCAGTTCCTCTCTTAAATTATAGTTCTAAATAGGAGTTTATGTAATAACTCACTCACTTGTCAAAAGTATCCTAAAAAAGCATCCACCATTAATGCCATGCCCATTTTATACAAAAGAAAACAAAGCCTTACAGAGATGGATAAACTCAACTAAAACCTCTAACCCAGGAAATGGTGGAACAGGCATTTGAATCTGATATTTAGATTCTTTTTGCTCAAACTCAGCCCCATATCTTTTTGTTAATTAACTATTTTATTTATTTACATTCCAGTTACTGCCCCCCTCTGAATCCCCCCTCCCACAGTTCCTCATCCCATTCCTCCTCCCCTTTGCTTCTGAGAGGGTGCCCCTGTCAGCAGCCCTCCTCCTTCCCTGGGGCCTCAAATCTCTAAAGGATTAAGTGCATCTTCTCCCCATGAGGCCAGACCAGGCAGACTTCTGCTATATAAGTGCCAGGGGCCTCAGGTCAGCCCACGTATGCTCCTATTCAGTGGCTCAGTCTCTGGGAGCTCCCTGAGTTAGTTGAGACCGATGGTCTTCCTGTGGGGTTGCCCTCTCCTTCAGCTTTTTCAATCTTTCTCCTAGTTCAACCTTAGGGGTCCCTGACTTCAGTCCAATGGTTGAGTGTAAGTCTCTGCATCTGTCTCAGTCAGCTGCTAGTAGGGACACTCAGAGAACAGCCATGCCAGGTTCTAGTCTGTAAGGACATTATAGCATCGGTAATTATTTGATGCTTTGGTGCCCTCCTGTGAGGTGGATTCCAAGTTGGACCAGCCACTGGACCACCTTGCCCTCAGTCTCTTCTCCATTTTTGTCTCTACAGTTCTTTTAAGCAGGAATGATTCTGGGTCAGAAATTTTGCCTGTGGGTTAGTAACCCATTCCCTTCACTTGAGACCCTATCTATCTACTGCAGGTGCACTCTTCAAGCTCCCGCTCCCCAGTGTTGTCAGACAAACATCTTAACTTGACAGTTGACAGTAAATTATGGCAAAGGCTGATGTGTTCTTCTCTACTTAGCAACCTTTCTGATTCATCTTGCTTTCACACAGTCAATGATTTGACCTTTACTACTTATAAAACTCATTTTTCCTGGCGTCTCATAGGTGCCAGATGACAGGGATGCAGCAGAGGTGTGACATCCCCATCACGTACTGCAGATACAGTAACTAAGAAAATGAAATGATGAATCAAAATCCCAAACAGCAGGCTCTGGGCCTGTGCCATCTGGATGGCAGCCCAAGAATTAGCCTTTCCTATGGCCCACTAAAGCACAGGAGCCTCAAACACAAATGTACACTCACAAGAACACTGCAAATTTCCACTACGCCATTCCTCTATCATTAAGATTTCTCAAATGACAAGACTAAGGAAGCTGAGCTGTGACTCACAATTGCAGTTGATGCTCATATGGTCTTTGCCACTAAGAATTTTAAAAGCAGCTGGATTGACAGAAATGGGTAACCCCACTAGAATATAGACTGGATGCCAATGATACTTTCCTGCTATAGGACTCTGAGTGAATGTCTTTTCTCTATTTCTTCTATGCTTTCCAAGTGTGTCATCTGTTCTCATGCAAGTAAGAATCATGATTAAAATAGTTAACAAGCTGGAACAGTAAAAATGTTCTTAAATTCCAGTTACCTATCCACATCCTTTATCTGTAAATATGCATCCAGTTCCAAATCCCTACAGGGTTAGAAGAAGTGAGAGATGTTTAGTCCTAGTTGTAAAGCCTGGGTCGTGCTATTTAAACAGACAATATATAGCCAATTTGTATCTGTGTATGGAAATGTTGTCATTTAACATGATTAGCACTGCTCCAAATGGACAGTGGACACATAACACCGATGCTAGGATTTGAAGGACAGTCTTTAAAAGCTAACCAGATGCTTGTCCATCATACCTGTCTTATATCTGGTCCACTTCTCACCTGGACTCTGTTCTTATAGGACACTCACATTGCATGAAAGCCAAACAGAGGAGGAGGTTGATCTGCTAATCCCAGAAATGATATGGGGATGTGTTGTGATAAATGTTTAAAACAGCCTCTGTCCTTGTTATTGCCAGCATTGTTGAGCCATATGGCATTAGGGGTATAATCATCTCAGAGGCGGCCGGTTCTAGGGCATCATGTCATGCTACCCACAGCTATTCTCTGTCCCCAGTGGTCTCTTCACCCCTGCTACTAGCTGCACGCTGTGGCAACCCTCTCCCGGCTGGCTCTCTACTGAGAACTCTGCTCACATTCCCTGCAACCTGGTAAAATCAGGACTCTAGAGATCCTAGCAGTGACTAGTCTCCCAAGGCTCTGAGTCCTGCTCTGGTACCATTGGTAGCTGTCCTATTGCAGCTCTCTGTTGCAGACTCTGCCCACACTCCCAGCAACAGCTCCCTAATGATTATGGCATCAGCTCCCAGCAACCCGTTAAAATCAAAACTTCAGATGCTTGTAGTTTAACAATCAGACTTATCTTCATATTTATCTCAGTAAATTTACATTCCACAAAACGTCCACACTATAAACTCAGAGCCAATTGATAAGGATATAAACCACCCACCTAAATAAGGTAAATTGATCTAAAACTCCATCCCTTAAGAAATATTCATAACTACCTGTGGCCATTTAAGGCCACATGGATCTGGGTAGTCCTTCTCTGCCTCATCTTGGTTCCTCAACTCTTTTCTCTCTCTCTCTCTCTTTCTCTCTCTCTCTCTCTCTCTCTCTCTCTCTCTCTCTCTCTCTCTCTCTCTCTCTCTCTCTTCTTACAAAAAGAGTCCCGCCTTACTTTTACTGTCCAATTACAGGTCTTGCCTTCTTGCCTTAACTTGTGCCAGCCTGCGTATAGGCATCAACCTTTGGTCCTTTCCCACCCGAAACTGTAGCTTTGGTTACTTTGCCCAATTGACCCTCTTGTAAGTCACTTTCCCTATTTGCACACTCTATAACTATCTAGGCTAGACTGATAGTGAGGTTTCTTAACCTGTAGAGTGGTGGTGGTGTGTAGAAACAAGAGTGACAAAATTAAGAACGAAAACCTACCTTCACAATAAGTCTTTCATTTGGCAATCCAGTGCCAGAGAACTCAAACATTCTGAAGGAAAAATCTAACTAAAACCATTAAACAAATAACCATCAAACAAAAAAGTTCCCTAACACTGAGCTCTGTATCTCTCGTCTCTAATTTCTTTTTATTGGTTCCTTTAATTCATCTCCCCAGAGAAAAACTAATTCTTTCTTCACATGACAGCCCTTCAAGAGTTCAATTTAATATCCTCAGATATTGAATTATGGCCATTTCCCTATGATGTTTTGCTGCTCTGTCTTTGTTACTTTTTCCTGTTTTCATATTTATCCACCTGAGGATAGCTAGAACAAATCATCAGAGGCCTTCCAGGAAATCATTAGCAGTGCAAACCGGAAGCCCAGACAGCCATTGTCTGGAGCTAATTTATCAAGCCTATGAAGACAGAGTTCTAAAGACAAAAGAAGAGTGTGTGAAGGGCTGTGAATTGTTCTTTTTTAGTTTTTATTCTTTAAAACAAAGAATAAGAAAACACGATGACATCCTCAGCCACAAGACCCTTTATTTATCTAACACAAGGAATATCTTCTGAACAGATCTTTACAAATCTAGATAACTGTTGAATGCTTTGGGGCTCACCATGTCTTAGCATTTCCTCATGTCTGAAATATACAATCATAATGGAACTGTAATATTTACCTGGCATGTTTGCTTTAAGAAATGAGATACTTTGACACATCTAAGGCCTTAGTGTAGTCCAGAAGAGCCAAGTGGTTACTTTCATTCCTTAAAGAACTCTTATGTGGAGTCCAGCCATACACCTCATTCCCATTCTATAATTACAAAGCAGTTCTACAGAACAGGAGGGAAGTTGTGAATACATATGTGGTAGCATAAATAGGTGGGGACTTCTGCTTTTAGTGTAAGATGTTATAAAATGTTATTGTTTTAAAATGTTGCTAACGAATTCATACCCAACACTAATTTTATAGATGTAAAAGGGAACTAAGTCACACATGCCTGCCATGACTCTTGGCCTACAGATTTCCAAACTTCATACATACTAAGTAAATTGTCTCTCTCTCAGCATGCCTTCCCTCTTCTGCCCAGCTCTTTGCCCTGTCAGGTTCAGGATTTCATAGCACTCTATCCTTCTCCTTGTGCAGATGCTGAGAGACTGAATATGCAGGAAATTATAATCCCCTAAGTGTAAAGTAACACATTTACCTTCTGTTTATATGCTACATTCTATTGTAAACTTGATTATAATATCTCAACCATAAAAACCGCTGGGATATTAAGTTCCCTTATGGCAAAACATCACTTCTTAAATTTTCTCCTGAGATCGAGGACTTAAGACACTTAACACACATACTGTACAACACAATGAATAGCTTTGGAACAAATCAGAGCAAGGGATGAGAGGAGGAAGGGGGGAGAAAATGAAAAAAAATAAAGGAAGGGAAACTGAGGGAAGGGATATGCATAGATGGGTGAATGAATGAATCATAATGCCAGGCACCTCTTCAGAGCTAGCCCTGTAGCTCTTGATTGGCAAGTGCCAAGTTCTTAACATTGAAGAGAAACACAATTATACTATGAGTGACAACAGACACAACTACACTGTCTTTGGTAATTAATGGGACAAATGGATGAAGATCAACTGCAGACAGTACTGCTTGGAACCGTAGAAGCCCAGTAACCTCCAGGTGATGCCTTTCAAGTAGTCCTCAATTCCTTCAAGGAGAGAAAAATAATAACAAACACAGAGACAGAAGAATACCATACATAACCCAATCTGCCTTGAGTCATTAAAGCATGCTGAGCTGACTGCTGATAAAACAAAATGAAACAAACAAACAAACAAAGAAAGAAAAACAAGTGTTTATTTCTCTACCTTCTTCCTAAAAGGCAGGCACTCAAAACTATATGGGGATCAACAAATAGGAACGCTAGACTTACAAGTAATAAGTCATGCAATATGTGGGGTATTTATGTGGAAACAAATTCCCAAGGACTTTTAGTTCATGTAAGTTCAATCTTTACATTATTATATTCTAAATGAGAATGTATTTAAATACTTACTAAATCATTTAAAATTTAAAAAGTCTATATGAAAACATGAATAAGACTTTGTGATATTTTGTGGCATTCAGCTTCTTAGAAGACAGATGGGTTGTCTACTCTCTGTGTTGAATGTGTTGAGACATCAGGTATGCAGACCATGGAGAACCATATTGTAGCTTGTAGAAGATGAGTGCAGCAGAATAAGTAACATTCTACTGTCCTTGTGCTGTCTTCTCAAGTCTCTGAAAGGGCTTTGAGCTAAATGATGAGTTCCTGGACCATATTTTGAGAACAGTAACTCTAAATCGAGTAAGGAAAAATGAAATGACCTTTGGAAACCTAGCAATGTAAAAAATATCAGTTTCCACCATCGATCCAGCCTCACTCACCATGGTGAAATTTCACATGGCACAGTACACTCAGTGGTAGGAATACAGAAACATAAGCACCTAGACACAGCCTAAGGATGCATCACAATATATTTTTATGAGAAGACTGACCCAACACACATGGCTAGGCACTTTACAATTACTCCCTCTCACTTCCTATCACCATTCTCTCTTCCGAGAGCATCCACCCTCAAATTGAGTATGGGAACAAGTAGATTAGAATCCATCCCATAATTCCTAGGGTTCAGAATATGTGATCCATGAAGTTTATTTCCATTTGAGTGATGGCTACAATGATTGGGCTGTACTGTGTTGGCTGACGTAATAATCTGTAGGTATGACTGAATTTTTACAAGATAATTGTCTTCAAATATAAGAAACTAAGTCAAATAAATGTCTTAAAATCAAAGAAGCTCCTGGTTAAGCGCTCTGCTTTCTAATTATGAGTTGGGACAGATCTCTAGGTGAGAAATGGATAATCAAAACTGGAAAGTATTTTTACCTGTGGCCCAGAAAGCAGGAAATCTATTCCTAGACCTGCTAGCTAAGCTCCTCACTCACCAAATCTCTTTTGCAAATGACATCTAGGGAAAGGGTAGAGAGGACAAATGCAATATGAGATCAGTCCCTCGCTTACTAAGACACAGTTATGTAAAAATCTCCACTCCTGGAATCTTCACAATGCCACATTAACTTCTTTTTTTTAATAAAAATTTTTACTTTCTTATCTTCAGAGTTTAGACAAGATTCTTGAGAATATACATCAAACTCTTGAATGGAGTATCTATTGTTTCTCAGATAATAAGGACATCCTTCAATAATAATATTTTGATAAGTACATGTAGCCAAGTTGACATTATAACACACACTTATAATACCAGAACCAGTAAGGCTGAGGCATGAAAATTCTAAGTTCAAGGCCAACCTTTAACTCCAAAACACAACTCAAACATAGCAATATCTTGCCTCCCCAAATTTCCAAAGAAAGAAAGAGAGAAGGAAGAGGAAGCAAAGGAGGAAGGGGAGGTGGAGGAAGAGAAGGAGGAGGAGGAAGACAAAGGGGAAAAGGAGGAGGAAGAGGAGAGGAAGGAGGAGGAAGAAGAGGAGGAAGACAATGGGGAAAGGAGGAGGAAGAAGAGAAGAGGGACAAGGAGAAGGAGGAGGAAGAGGAGGAAAAGGAGAAGGAGGAGGAAGAAGAGGATGAAGAGGAGAAGAAGAAGAAGGAGAAGGAGAAGGAGAAGGAGAAGGAGAAGGAGAAGGAGAAGGAGAAGGAGAAGGAGAAAGAGAAGGAGACGGAGAAGGAGAAGGAGAAGGAGAAAGGATAATTTGCATAAGACTATGCACCAAATTGCTGTGGCAGTTACTCAAATTCATTTGAGGTTATAAATGTAACTTTTAAAACAGGATAGAGGCCAGTGCAGAGAGTCAGTGAGTAAAGGCACTTGCCACCAAGATACATGACATGAGTCCAATACCCAAAGACCCACATGGTAGAAGGATAGAATATATTTCTTTTTCCATTTTATTTATTAACTTGAGTATTTCTCATATACATTTCAAGTGTTATTCCCTTTCCCGGTTTCTGGGCAAACATCCCACTCCCCCTCCCCTTCCTTATGGGTGTTCCCCTCCCAACCCTCCCCCAATTGCCACCCTCCCACCAACAGTCTAGTTCACTGGGGGTTCAGTCTTAGCAGGATCCATGGCTTCCCCTTCCACTGGTACTCTTACTAGGATATTCATTGCTACCTATGAGGTCAGAGTCCAGGGTCAGTCCATGTATAGTCTTTAGGTACTGGCTTAGTCCCTGGAAGCTCTGGTTGCTTGGCATTGTTGTACATATGGGGTCTCGAGCCCCTTCAAGCTCTTCCAGTTCTTTCTCTGATTCCTTCAACGGAGGTCCTATTCTCAGTTCAGTGGTTTGCTTCTGGCATTCGCCTCTGTATTTGATGTATTCTGGCTGTGTCTCTCGGGAGAGATCTACATCCGGTTCCTGTCGGTCTGCACTTCTTTGCTTCATCCATCTTGTCTAATTGGGTGGCTGTATATGTATGGGCCACATGTGGGGCAGGCTCTGAATGGGTGTTCCTTCTGCGTCTGTTTTAATCTTTGCCTCTCTCTTCCCTGCCAAGGGTATTCTTGTTCCCCTTTTAAAGAAGGAGTGAAGCATTCACATTTTGATCATCCGTCTTGAGTTTCATTTGTTCTAGGCATCTAGGGTAATTCAAGCATTTGGGCTAATAGCCACTTATCAATGAGTGCATACCATGTTTGCCTTTCTGTGATTGGGTTAGCTCACTCAGGATGATATTTTCCAGTTGCGACCATTTGCCTACGAATTTCATAAAGTTGTTGTTTTTGATAGCTGAGTAATATTCAATTGTGTAGATGTACCACATTTTCTGTATCCATTCCTCTGTTGAAGGGCATCTGGGTTCTTTCCAGCTTCTGGCTATTATAAATAAGGCTGCGATGAACATAGTGGAGCAGGTGTCTTTTTTATATGTTGGGGCATCTTGTTGGTATATGCCCAAGAGAGGTATAGCTGGATCCTCAGGCAGTTCAATGTCCAATTTTCTGAGGAACCTCCAGACTGATTTCCAGAAAGGTTGTACCAGTCTGCAATCCCACCAACAATGGAGGAGTGTTCCTCGTTCTCCGCATCCTCGCCGGCATCTGCTGTCACCTGAGTTTTTGATCTTAGCCATTCTCACTGGTGTGAGGTGAAATCTCAGGGTTATTTTGATTTGCATTTCCCTTATGACTAAAGATGTTGAACATTTCTTTAGGTGTTTCTCAGCCATTCGGCATTCCTCAGCTGTGAATTCTTTGTTTAGCTCTGAACCCCATTTTTTAATAGGGTTATTAGTCTCCCTGCGGTCTAACTTCTTGAGTTCTTTTTATATTTTGGATATAAGGCCCCTATCTGTTGTAGGATTGGTAAAGGTCTTTTCCCAATCTGTTGGTTGCCGTTTTGTCCTAACCACAGTGTCCTTTGCCTTACAGAAGCTTTGCAGTTTTATGAGATCCCATTTGTCGATTTTTGATCTTAGAGCATAAGCCATTGGTGTTTTGTTCAGGAAATTTTTTCCAGTGCCCATGTGTTCCAGATGCTTCCCTACTTTTCCTTCTATTAGTTTGAGTGTATCTGGTTTGATGTGGAGGTCCTTGATCCACTTGGACTTAAGCTTTGTACAGGGTGATAAGCATGGATTGATCTGCATTCTTCTACACGTTGACCTCCAGTTGAACCAGCACCATTTGCTGAAAATGCTATCTTTTTTCCATTGGATGGTTTTGGCTCCTTTGTCAAAATTCAAGTGCCCATAGGTGTGAGGGTTCATTTCTGGGTCTTCAATTCTATTCCATTGGTCTATCTGTCTGTCTCTGTACCAATACCATGCAGTTTTTATCACTATTGCTCTGTAATACTGCTTGAGTTCACGGATAGTGATTCCCCCTGAAGTCCTTTTATTGTTGAGGATAGTTTTAGCTATCCTGGGTTTTTTGTTATTCCAGATGAATTTGCAAATTGTTCTGTCTAACTCTTTGAAGAATTGGATTGGTATTTTGATGGGGATTGCATTGAATCTGTAGATCACTTTTGGTAGAATGGCCATTTTTACTATATTAATCCTGCCAATCCATGAGCATTGGAGATCTTTCCATCTTCTGAGGTCTTCTTCAATTTCTTTCTTCAGAAGCTTGAAGTGCTTATCATACTGATCCTTTACTTGCTTGGTTAAAGTCACACTGAGGTATTTTATATTATTTGGGTCTATTATGAAGGGTGTCGTTTCTCTAATTTCTTTCTCGGCTTGTTTCTCTTTTGTGTAGAGGAAGGCTACTGATTTATTTGAGTTAATTATATACCCAGCCACTTTGCTGAAGTTGTTTATCAGCTTTAGTAGTTCTCTGGCAGAACTTTTGGGATCACTTAAATATACTATCATATCATCTGCAAATAGTGATATTTTGACTTCTTCTTTTCCGATCTGTATCCCCTTGACCTCCTTTTGTTGTCTGATTGCTCTGGCTAGAACTTCAAGAACTATATTGAATAAGTAAGGAGAGAGTGGGCAGCCTTGTCTAGTCCCTGATTTTAGTGGGATTGCTTCAAGTTTCTCTCCATTTAGTTTAATGTTACCAACTGGTTTTCTGTATATGGCTTTTACTATGTTTAGGTATGGGTCTTGAATTCCTATTCTTTCCAGGACTTTTATCATGAAGGGGTGTTGAATTTTGTCAAATGCTTTCTCAGCATCTAATGAAATGATCATGTGGTTTTGTTCTTTCAGTTTGTTTACATAATGGATCACGTTGATGGTTTTCCATATATTAAACCATCCCTGCATGCCTGGGATGAAGCCTACTTGATCATGGTGGATGATTGTTTTGATGTGCTCTTGGATTCGGTTTGCCAGAATTTTATTGAGTATTTTTGCCTCGATATTCATAAGGGAAATTGTCTGAAGTTCTCTTTCGTTGTTGGGTCTTTGTGTGGTTTAGGTATAAGAGTAATTGTGGCTTCATAGAAGGAATTTGGTAGGGCTCCATCTGTTTCAATTTTGTGGAATAGTTTGGATAATATTGGTATGAGGTCTTCTATGAAGGTCTGATAGAACTCTGCACTAAACCCGTCTGATCCTGGGCTCTTTTTGGTTGGGAGACCTTTAATGACTGCTTCTATTTCCTTAGGACTGATGGGGTTGTTTAACTGGTTTATATGTTCCTGATTTAACTTTGGTACCTGGTATCTGTCTAGGAAATTGTCCATTTCCTGCAGATTTTCAAGTTTTGTTGAATATAGGCTTTTGTAGTAAGATCTGATGATTTTTTGAATTTCCTCTGAATCTGTAGTTATGTCTCCCTTTTCATTTCTGATTTTGTTAATTTGGACACACTCTCTGCGTCCTCTCCATAGTCTGGCTAAGGGTTTATCTATCTTGTTGATATTCTCAAAGAACCAACTTTTGGTTCTGATGATTGTTTCTATGGTCCTTTTTGTTTCTACTTGGTTGATTTCATCTCTGAGTTTGATTATTTCCTGCCTTCTACTCCTCCTGGGTATATTTGCTTCTTTTTGTTCTAGAGCTTTTAGGTGTGCTGTCAAGCTGCTGACATATGCTCTTTCCTGTGTCTTTCTGTAGGCACTCAGTGCTATGAGTTTTCCTCTTAGCACAGTTTTCATTGTGTCCCATAAGTTTGGGTATATTGTACCTTCATTTTCATTAAATTCTAAAAAGTTTTTAATTTCTTTCTTTATTTCTTCCTTCACCAGGTTATCATTGAGTAGAGCATTGTTCAATTTCCACGTGTATGTGGGCATTCTTCCCTTATTGTTATTGAAGACCAGTTTTAGGCCGTGGTGGTCTGATAGCACGAATGGGATTACTTCTATCTTTCTGTACCTGTTGAGGCCCGTTTTTTGACCAATTATATGGTCAGTTTTGGAGAAAGTACGATGAGCAGCTGAGAAGGTATATCCTTTTGCGTTAGGATAGAATGTTATATAAATATCCGTTAAGTCCATTTGGCTCATGACTTCTCTTAGTCTGTCTATGTCTCTGTTTAATTTCTGTTTCCATGGTCTGTCCATTGATGAGAGTGGGGTGTTGAAGTCTCCTACTATTATTGTGTGAGGTGCAATGTGTGTTTTGAGCTTTAGTAAGGTTTCTTTTACGTATGTTGGTGCCCTTGTATTTGGGGCATAGATATTTAGGATTGAGAGTTCATCTTGGTGGATTTTTCCTTTGATGAATATGAAGTGTCCTTCCTTATCTTTTTTGATGACTTTTAGTTGAAAATTGATTTTATTAGATATTAGAATGGCTACTCCAGCTGGCTTCTTCAGACCATTTGCTTGGAAAGTTGTTTTCCAGCCTTTCACTCTGAGGTAGTGTCTGTCTTTGTCTCTGAGGTGTGTTTCCTGTAGGCAGCAGAATTCAGGGTCCTCATTGCGTATCCAGTTTGTTAATCTATGTCTTTTTATTGGGGAGTTGAGGCCATTGATGTTGAGAGATATTAAGGAATAGTGATTATTGCTTCCTGTTATATTCATATTTGGATATGAGGTTATGTTTGAGTGCTTTTCTTCTCTTTGTTTTGTTGCCAATACGATTAGTTTCTTGCTTCTTCTAGGGTATAGCTTGCCTCCTTATGTTCGGCATACCATTTATTATCCTTTGTGGTGCTGCATTTGTAGAAAGATATTGTGTAAATTTGGTTTTGTCATGGAATATCTTGGTTTCTCCATCTATGTTAATTGAGAGTTTTGCAGGATACAGTAACTTGGGCTGGCATTTTTGTTCTCTTAGCGTCTGTATGACATCAGTCCAGGATCTTCTGGCCTTCATAGTTTCTGGCGAGAAGTCTGGTGTGATTCTGATAGGTCTGCCTTTATATGTTACTTGACCTCTTTCCCTTGCTGCTTTTAATGTTCTTTCTTTATTTTGTGCGTTTGGTGTTTTGACTATTATGTGACGGGAGGTGTTTCTTTTCTGGTCCAATCTATTTGGAGTTCTGTAGGCTTCTGGTATGCCTATGGGTATCTCTTTTTTTAGGTTAGGGAAGTTTTCTTCTATGATTTTGTTGAAGATATTTACTGGTCGTTTGAGGTGGGAGTCTTCACTCTCTTCTATACCTATTATCCTTAGGTTTGATCTTCTCATTGAGTCCTGGATTTCCTCTATTTTTTGGACCAGTAGCTTTTTCCGCTTTACATTATCTTTGACAGTTGAGTCAATGATTTCTATGGAATCTTCTGCTCCTGAGATTCTCTCTTCCATCTCTTGTATTCTGTTGTTGAAGCTTGTATCTACAGCTCCTTATCTCTTCTTTTGGTTTTCTATATCCAGAGTTGTTTCCATGTGTTCTTTCTTGATTGCTTCTATTTCCATTTTTAATTCCTTCAACTGTTTGTTTGTGTTTTCCTGGAATTCTTTCAGGGATGTTTGTCTCTCCTCTCTATTGGCTTCTACTTGTTTATTTATGTTTTCCTGGAATTCTTTCAGGTATTTTTTTTGTCTCCTCTCTATGGGTTTCTACTTGTTTATTTATGTTTTCCTGGAATTCTTTCAGGCATTTTTGTGATTCCTCTCTGTAGGCTTCTACTTGTTCTCTAAGGGAGTTCTTCATGTCTTTCTTGAAGTCCTCCAGTATCATGATCAAATATGATTTTGAAACTAGGTCTTGCTTTTCTGGTGTGTTTGGATATTCCATGTTTGTTTTGATGGGAGAATTGGGCTCAGATGGTGCCATGTATTCTTGGTTTCTGTTGCTTGGGTTGTTGCGCTTGCCTCTCGCCATCAGATTATCTCTAGTGTTACTTTGTTCTGCTATTTCTGACAGTGGCTAGACTGTCCTATAACCTGTGTCTCAGGAGTGCTGTAGACCTGTTTTCCTGTTTTCTTTCAGTCTGTTATGGGGACAGAGTGTTCTGCTTTTGGGCATATAGTTTTTCCTCTCTACAGTTCTTCTGCTGTTCCTGTGGGCCTGTGTCTTGAGTTCACCAGGCAGGTCACTTGCAGCAGAAAATTTGGTCTTACCTGTGGTCCTGAGGCTCAATTTCGCTCTCGGGGTGCTGCCCACGAGCTCTCTGCAGCAGCAGCAACCAGGAAGATCTGCACCGCTCTTTCCGGGAGCTTCCGTGCACCAGGGTTCCAGATGGCGTTTGGTGTTTTCCTCTAGTGTCCGAGATGTGTGGGCAGAGTGCAGTCTCTTCTGGTTTCCCAGGCGTGTCTGCCTCTCTGAAGGTTTAGCTCTCCCTCCCACGGGATTTGGGTGCAGAATACTGTTTATATGGTCTGTTTCCTTCAGCTTCCGGCGGTGTCTCAGGCACAGGGGTCCTGCCGCTCCTGGGCCCTCCCCCACGGGAACCCAGAGGCCTTATACAGTTTCCTCTTGGGCCAGGGATGTGGGCAGGGGTGGGCAGTGTTGGTGGTCTCTTCTGCTCTGCAGCCTCAGGAGTGCCCACCTGACCAGGCGGTGAGGTCTCTTTCCCACGGGGTCTGGGAGCAGAGAGCTGCTGTGGGCAGGGATCCGCGAGTGTGGGACTCCTGGTAAACACAGGAGGTGCCCGGTCCTCAAGCGCCACATTAACTTCTGCTGCTGTTCTCGTTCATTTACAGACTGATTGGAGCATTGCTCCAACTCTAAGCCCAAAAACACATTCTTCCTGGTTTGGAAAAGAATACAATATTACAAGATTTTTTTTATTGTCTCTCTCTCTCTCTCTCTCTCTCTCTCTCTCTCTCTCTCTCCCTTCCTTCCACCCTCCCTCCTTGACCCCCTCTCTCTCTGTCTCTCTGTCTCTGTCTCTCTCTGTGTCTCTGTCTCTCTCTCTTTCTCTCTCTCTCTCTGTAGGTGGCCAGGAAAAAAACTGTTAAAATATTTCGTACATATAAATACTAAAGACTCATATTCTCAAAGTCCCATAATGAGATGCTGCAAGACAAAAAGGCTCTATATTTCTATAAATGTATGAAATCCCACATTCTCTATCTCCTCCATAGAGGATTCAAGTGTACAAAAACCACAAGAATAACAACAGCAACAACAATAACAAGAGCAACAGCAGGCCATGGTAAAGCATAAACTCCATCACTTCCTGAGAACTTTTCTCTTAACATCATCTATGTTTCTATAACATCTACTAATACTGTGCAATCCTACCATTCATACTGTATATTGTATGATATCAATTCTGAGGTTACCCAATACAGAGGATACTGGACATGATTTCCCAGATTGATGGGCCAGATGTATAAATGGGCTCTTCCCTCTCCACCAGTGGCCTAAAGAATTGAGGACATGTCTGATAGTTACTCTTGTTATTTTTTTATATGCTTAAAGACCTAAAATAATTCACTTGCATTCATTCAGCGATTTGATTACTATTCACTAAGGTTTTAGGCTATAGCAGGCACACCCAAATATTTGAAGAATGGTAGAATAAGAAGAATGAGAGAGGAGGAAAAGCAGTTGCCTGGAAGAGTTTTCCATTTACAGCTAGACAACAAACATTTTTTTAATAATTAATGAAATATTATTAGATGGTTTAAAAGGTACAGCAAAATATATAAAGCAAGAAATATGGGGAGTCGTTGAAGGAATCAGAGAAAGAACTGGAAGAGCTTGAAGGGGCTTGAGACCCCATATGTACAACAATGCCAAGCAACCTGAGCTTCCAGGGACTAAGCCACTACCTAAAGACTATACAGGGACTGACCCTGGACTCTGAACTCTGACCTCATAGGTAGCAATGAATATCCTAGTAAGAGCACCAGTGGAAGGGGAAGCCATGGGTCCTGCTAAGACTGAACCCCCAGTGAACTAGATTGTTGGAGGGAGGGCGGCAAGGGGGGTAGGATGGGGAGCAGAACACCCATAAAGAAGGGGAGGGGGGAGGAGGATGTTTGCCTGGAAACCGGGAAAGGGAATAACACTCGAAATGTATATAAGAAATACTCAAGTTAATAAAATAAAAAAAAAAAAAGAAAAATGGGGAGTGACATTGAGTAAGCTATGATCTAAGAGGAGATTGAGAGATGGTTTCATTTGCAAAAATCACCACTGACAATGATCTAAGGCTTGGACCATTGAACATCAGTGGAGGAGAATATACTATAAGTACAAACATTCAGAAAGGCCATAGGGTAGTAGGGTGTTTACATGAGAAACTAACAGAAGGAAAGTTGGGAGAAGGGGGCAGAGAAGATTCAGGGAACAAAAGCACACACTGCTTTTGCAAGGACTGAGTTTGGTTTAGAACACCTATGTTACATGACTTGCAGCCACCTATAACTCCAGATATACATATATGTGTATATATATGTATATATATGTATATATATATATGTATATATATTATCACATCTGTGTGGTTACATGCATTCACATACCCAGATACAAATACATATACATCTAAATACAAAAATATTTAATGTCTTACAAAAAGATAGATAAGGGAAGGAAGGAGCAAGCCAGGTAGGGATTAGAGGTTCACTTGAATGCTCTGGTTTAGGGAACATATTATAATATGAAAACCTGATGAAGGATTTGGAAAGCCACTTCCCTTTTCAAGAGAAATGATCTGACTGCTGTTTGAAGAAGACGTTCATTCTGGGACTGATGGAGGCATGAAGGGATGAAATATGCATACCTTGTGTTGGAAACGCTGATGGACACCCATGGGAAGAAGTCAAGTGAGCCGTTCCAGAGTTCAAAGTTTAAAAACACTCTGTGGAGTATCTGCATATAAATACTATTTTAAAAGTTGAGATTGGATTATGTATATATCAAGAAAATTGTGAAGAAAAGATACCCAAGAACTGCTAAGTGGTATGGCTAGGAAGAAAACTTAAGTAGGCCAAGTCAAAAGACAACAAGGGAAACTGGTGTGTGCACAAACATATGCGTGTGTGTGTGTGTGTGTGTGTGTGTGTGTGTGTGTGTGTATGTACATGTGAGCATGCGCAATTATCAAAGTATGATGCAGACATCCTTGGAGACAAAAACCTTTGCACAATTCCACAGCTTTCAGGCTATCTGTGCCCTCTTTTCTGAGACATATGGAATACAATTTTCCAGAGAACCTACAATGTATGATCATATCCTCTACTTATACCTACTGGCATACGTGTCTACATAGTCCCATATGTGGACTATGTTAGTATTTTGACAAAATAGACTCCATTCAGATAAGTGCATCTGCTGATCAATAGCCTAACGTTTCCACTTACTACCTATTCCAGAGGGTGGGATTCCTCTGGGTTTCAAGTGTACATCTAAGAAAAAAATTTTTCTTTCTCTCAAACATACTTAATCTTATTCTCTACCTGTGCCTGTGCACATGTGCGTGTGTGTGTGCCTGTGCCTGTGCCTGTGCCTGTGCCTGTGCCTGTGCATGTGCATGTGCATGTGTTTTGGCATGTCAAGTCCAGGTGCTTACTACATCCAGGACAGCTCTAGAGAAGCAACCTTCAGATGCTCCAATCTCCTCTTACAGACACAGATGCTTCTACTGGACTTGTTCCTTCTGATCTATCCACAGACAGTTCCAAAGATCATGGACAACAAGGAAAAAGCCAACTCTCTTAAGACTGAACTAATATCTCTACACCCACTTTCCTTGGTTCTCTAGAGACAGTATCACCCCAAAGTCGGCATGAAGTAGTTAAAGATCATGATGACCCTATTCCTGCTCTATCATCACCTCTTTCTAATTTTTTTCCTTTTTTAATTAAACCAAAACAGAAGAATGTTAGCATTCTGTCTAAGCTCTGTGCCACAGTTGCTTGGCTAGCCAGGTATGCATGACTCACTGTAAAAGGACCTGCTTGGTCACTCCTCTCTCTCTCTTGCTCTCTCTAGCATTTTTTTTTTCGGAGCTGGGGACCGAACGCAGGGCCTTGTGCTTGCTAGGCAAGCGCTCTACCACTGAGCTAAATCCCCAACCCCCAGCTCTCTCTAGCTTTTGCTCTTGCCTTCTTACTCCTACTTGCTTCCCATCCCCTTACCCCCTCTCTCTCTCCAAATGCTGATGGCCAGCCTCTACTCTATTCTCTCTCTCTCTCTCTCTCTCTCTCTCTCTCTCTCTCTCTCTCTCTCTCCCTTTTTCTGACTCTATTACCTCTCAGTTCCCCTCCCCATTCCCTGAATAAACTCTATTCTATTCTATACCATGTGTGGCTGGTCCCTCAAGGGTAAGGGATGCCTTAGCATGGACCTGCAGAGGCACCCTATTCCCCAATACATTATCACACCTCCATAGAATGTATACCCCCTCTCTTTATCTTTTTATAAACACAACAGACTCTTTCTGTTTTGATATCTAACTTAGAAGACAAGAATGTATATTGGCCAACATTCTCTGAGAGATTCATTGTTTTTTAAGAATATAATAGGAACTTAAAAGAATATTTGAAAACTTTGTACTATTTAGTTTTATTTCTACTTCACACAAGTTAAGAGTCATCTGGGAAGAGGACTTTCTATTAAGACAATACCTCTGCCAGACTGCCTATGGGAAAGTCTGTGAGGGCATTTTATTCCTCTTCTCCTGAGTGTCTTTTTTTTTTCAGGGTTTGAATTGACTTTATTATTCTGTAAATGTGAACTTTACAAAGCGTTTTACAATTACTGATGACATCTTTTGCCATGGATTTCCACGTCTGAAACAGCTCTGAGCACCGGCTCACAGCTCTTGAGTTTCCCTGTCAGTTTGCAGACATTACTGTGGGGTTTTTTGTTGCTGTTGCTGTTTTTTTTTTTAATTTTTTGTTGTTTTTTTTTGTTGTTATTGATACAATGTTTTCAGCCATGGCTACAAAGTAACAGTCTCATCACTACAAGGTCACAGCACAGAGAGAGGAGGATGCTGGAGAGTCAAAAAATAAAACAAAACAAAAACAAACAAACAAACAAAACCCCCAAAAACAAAAACAAAGCCTCCTCCTCCCTTAAAAAAAAGCAAACCAGGAAATGGTGTCTGCTGTAGCTTAGTGGTACTGTGAAGGCCTCCTTAGAGGTAGGGGAGCAACTGACTTTATTATTTTCTAACAGCCATGAATTATGATGCTACTTTAACCCCTAGACAGTGCCTTCAAAACAACCCTCTTCCTGCGGTCCTTTTTTGCAAACATCCCACTGAAGGGATAAATGTTCTCCTTGCACCCTGAGCCACCCAAAATGTTCAAGTCAAAAATATTTACACATTTTATACTGAGTTCTCTTTTTGTCTACTAAAAATAGTATTGCAAATTTTGGCTTCTTTTGACATAAAAATCACAATCGTGTGCAAAATGCTTGCAATGAGGCGGCCGATGGGACACAAGCAGAGGCTATTCAACCAGACTGTTTTAGATCCCGCATCCTTTTCCTTCTCTAGGAAAACAAAACAAACAAAAGTGAACACCTTTGCGATTTTTGAAACACTTCATGTTGAGCCCTTCTTCCAGCTGCATGGGCTGGGCTGCCTGACATGCAGAACCACACAGCAGCAGCACCATTCCAAGCAGTGGGTAAAGCTGAGATGTCACATGCTTGTTGCCATTCCAATTTGGGATCCACAGCAAGCAGATTCTAACAGTCTTTCGAGATTTCAGCTGGCTGATGGGCCACCTGCCCTTCCCACGCCAGCTAAGAATCATCATCTTTAGGGAACCCAAGCAGGGCACAGTGGGGCAGAGCAAGTCATGGGGTAGCACTGGGCTTAGGAAGTTCCTGCTGTTGAACCAGGTAGCACCAGGCACCCCACACTCCCTTAGAGGGAACTGAACCTGTCAAGCCCTCACAGGCCCTTTCTTCTGCCTTCCTCTAGGTTCTAAGTAAACACCACACAGCTAGTTTTCCTCGAGGCCCACACCTTCAGTCACACCATGAAGGACCGCTCAGAGTCTCTCAGTTACCTTTCATACGTCCACATTCAAGGGCAAAATAAGACACCGAATCAGATGTTAGCTGAAGCAACTGGTATAGAAAACAATACAGAATTCAAGTACTGCGACAGCCGGGCAGACAGGCAGCCCCTCCCAGCTCACACTATCAGCCCTGTCTCTGATCCCTTGTCCTCGACCTGCCGTCTTAATTTATTTTGTTTAAATATCTTCATCATCTTTTCCCCTACCTCAACTTTTCCCAGATCACAGTCACCTTCCTGTTCATTCAAATATGTTTTTCTCTCTTTCAACATTCGTGGTAGATGTTGGAAGTGCAGTTCACAATGGGCATCATGGTCTCTGAGAAAAGCATGCTGAGCAAGCCACACCCCAAATAATAAGAATAAGAAGAAGAACAAGCAGCATTCTTCCGTGGTCTCTGCTTCAGTTCCTGCCTTATATTTCTGCCCTGCCATCTCTGATGATGGATTACAACCTGTAAGCCAAATAACCTCTTTCTTCTCCGTGTTTTTTTGTCTGTTTGTTTGTTTGTTTTTGTTTTATTTTGTCATATGTTCTATCACAGCAACAGGAATTTATTTAAGACAAACTTATAGAGAGACAGAAAAATAGATTGATAAATAGAATATAGAAATACAGATGATTGGTAGAAAGTGGATAGTGTTAAACTGATAAGGCACTGAACGAGAAACTGGATGTCTTGCTCCTTCCTGTAGTGATTCTTCTCCCAGGTCCACTGCCTGGAATCCTAAGTCACTCGCATTCATGTCTTATACTTTTAGTCAACTATGAGCTTTAGACAATACAGCAGTCCCAAGAGTTGGCATGTTCTCTCAGGGATATACAGATAACAGGCAAGGCTTGAGTCAAAAGCAGGCTCCCTGCATTGACCTTGTGAGTTTGAAAGATTGTGTTCTGAAATAATCTTATTTATACAGATTGAATTGTAAAATGCACTGACTACCCAGTGCAGAATGATTAGATCTGCAGATTCAAATTCTTATTATTTTTCCTAGAATTTTATCTAAGGGGAAATTTAGCTCAGAATGATTCTGTATATTCGGCAACAACCAATGTATTTAAAATTACATGTTTTAGTACTGATGGGAATAGAGAACTGTTGTAATAAAAAATGTCCCGGCTAAAAGAATCACCACTATCTTATTTATTCATTCTCAAGAATGAAAATCCTTCATGCTATTTTTTTACTCACAATATTTTGTGAAACCAAAAATGTATTTCTATATTGCAAACCTGACTATCTTCTAACCAAATAAATTTGTAAGGCTGTTTAATTCTCCAAACAGCAATTAAGTATTTCATGAGTTTGTGAGTCAAGTAAAATAAGTTATATCCTCAAATAAAGTAACTCAAGCTTCCTGGTTGCTGCCACGACGCAGAGCTCGTAGGCAGCACCCCACAGGCAAACTTGAGCCTCGGGACCACAGGTAAGACCAACTTTTCTGCTGCAAGAGACCTGCCTGGTGAACTCAGGACACACAGAGGCAAAATTCCTCTGGGACCGGGCACTTCCTGTGTTTACCAGGAGTCCCAAACCCGTGGATCCCGGCCCCAAACCCCGTGGGAGAGAGACCTCACCGCCTGGTCAGGTGGGCACTCCTGAAGCTGCAGAGGGGAAGAGACCACCAAAACTTCCCACCCCTGCCCACATCCCTGGCCCAAGAGGAAACTGTATACTGCCTCTGGGTTCCCGTGGGGCAGGGCCCAGGAGTGGCAGGACCCCTGCACCTGAGAGACCGCTGGAACCTGAAGGAAACAGACCAGAAAAACAGTTCTCTGCACCCAAATCCCGTGGGAGGGAGAGCTAAACCTACAGGGAGGCAGACACGCCTGGGAAACCAGAAGAGACTGCACTCTGCACACATCTCTGAAGCCAGAGGAAAACACCAAACACCATCTGGAACCAAGGTGCACTGAAGCTCCCGGAAATGGCAACACAGATCTTCCTGGTTGCCGCCGCCGCGCAGAGCTCATAGGCAGCACCCCATGAGCAAACTTGAGTCTCGGGACCACAGGTAAGACCAACTTTTCTGCTGCAAGTGACCTGCCTGGTGAACACCAGACACAGGCCCACAGGAACAGCTGAAGGCCTCTAGATAGGAAAAACTACACGCCCGAAAGTAGAACACTCTGTCCCCATAACTGGCTGAAAGAAAACAGGAAAACAGGTCTATAGCACTCCTGACACACAGGCTTATAGGGCAGTCTAGCCACTGTCAGAAATAGCAGAACAAAGTAACACTAGAGATAATCTGATGGCGAGAGGCAACTGCAGGAACCCAGGCAACAGAAACAAAGACTACATGGCATCTTTGGAGCCCAATTCTCCCACTAAAGCAAACACAGAATATCCAAACACACCAGAAAAGCAAGATCTAGTTTCAAAATCATATTTGATCAGGATGCTGGAGGACTTCAAGAAAGACGTGAAGAACTCCCTTAGAGAACAAGTAGAAGCCTACAGAGAGGAATCACAAAAATCCCTGAAAGAATTCCAGGAAATCATAAATAAACAAGTAGAAGCCCATAGAGAGGAGTCACAAAAATCCCTGAAAGAATTCCAGGAAATCATAAATAAACAAGTAGAAGCCCATAGAGAGGAGTCACAAAAATCCCTGAAAGAATTCCAGGAAAACACAATCAAACAGTTGAAGGAATTAAAAATGGAAATAGAAGCAATCAAGAAAGAACACATGGAAACAACCCTGGATATAGAAAACCAAAAGAAGAGACAAGGAGCTGTAGATACGGGCTTCACCAACAGAATACAAGAGACGGAAGAGAGAATCTCAGGAGAAGAAGATTCCATAGAAATCACTGACTCAACTGTCAAAGATAATGTACAGCGGAAAAAACTACTGGTCCAAAACATAGAGGAAATCCAGGACTCAATGAGAAGATCAAACCTAAGGATAATAGGTATAGAAGAGAGTGAAGACTCCCAGCTCAAAGGACCAGTAAATATCTTCAACAAAATCATAGAAGAAAACTTCCCTAACCTAAAGAAAGAGATACCCACAGGCATACCAGAAGCCTACAGAACTCCAAATAGATTGGACCAGAAAAGAAACACCTCCCGTCACATAATAGTCAAAACACCAAACTCACAAAATAAAGAAAGAATATTAAAAGCAGTAAGGGAAAAAGGTCAAGTAACATATAAAGTCAGACCTATCAGAATTACACCAGACTTTGCGCCAGAAACTATGAAAGCCAGAAGATCCTGAACAGATGTCATACGGACCCTAAGAGAACACAAATGCCAGCCCAGGTTACTGTATCCTGCAAAACTCTCAATTAACATAGATGGAGAAACCAAGATATTCCATGACAAAACCAAATTTACACAATATCTTTCTACAAATCCAGCACTACAAAGGATAATAAATGGTAAAGCCCAACATAAGGAGGCAAGCTATACCCTAGAAGAAGCAAGATACTAATCGTCTTGACAACAAAACAAAGAGAAGAAAAGCACACAAACATAAGCTCCGATTCAAATATGAATATAAAAGGAAGCAATAATCACTATTCCTTAATATCTCTCAACATCAATGGCCTCAACTCCCCAGTAAAAAGACAGAGATTAACAAACTGGATACGCAATGAGGACCCTGCATTCTGCTGCCTACAGGAAACACACCTCAGAGACAAAGACAGACACTACCTCAGAATGAAAGGCTGGAAAACAACTTTCCAAGCAAATGGTCTGAAGAAGCCAGCTGGAGTAGCCATTCTAATATCTAATAAAATCAATTTTCAACTAAAAGTCATCAAAAAAGATAACAAGGACACTTCATATTCATCAAAGGAAAAATCCACCAAGATGGACTCTCAATCCTAAATATCTATGCCCCAAATACAAGGGCACCTACATACGTAAAAGAAACCTTACTAAAGCTCAAAACACACATTGCACTTCACACAATAATAGTAGGAGACTTCAACACCCCACTCTCATCAGTGGACAGATCATGGAAACAGAAATTAAACAGAGACATAGACAGACTAAGAGAAGTCATGAGCCAAATGGACTTAACAGATATTTACAGAACATTCTACCCAAAAGCAAAAGGATATATCTTCTTCTCAGCTCCTCATGGTACTTTCTCCAAAACTGACCATATAATTGGTCAAAAAACAGGCCTCAACAGGTACAGAAAGATAAAAATAATCCCATGCGTGCTAACGGACCACCAGGGCCTAGAACTCATCTTCAATAAGAATAAGGGAAGAATGCCCACATATACGTGGAAATTGAACAATGCTCTAATCAATGATAACCTGGTAAAGGAAGAAATAAAGAAAGAAATTAAAGACTTTTTGAATGTAATGACAATGAAGGTACAACATACCCAAACTTATGGGACACAATGCGAGCTGTGCTAAGAGGAAAATTCATAGCACTGAGTGCCTGCAGAAAGAAACAGGAAAGAGCATATGTCAGCAGCTTGAAAGCACACCTAAAATCTCTAGAAGAAAAAGAAGAAAACACACCCAGGAAGAGTAGAAGGCAGGAAATAATCAAACTCAGAGCTGAAATCAACCAAGTAGAAACAAAAAGGACCATAGAAAGAATCAACAGAACCAAAAGTTGGTTCTTTGAGAAAATCAACAAGATAGATAAACCCTTAGCCAGACTAATGAGAGGACACGGAGAGTGTATCCAAATTAACAAAATCAGAAATGAAAAGGGAGACATAACTACAGATTCAGAGGAAATTCAAAAAATCATCAGATCTTACTACAAAAGCCTATATTCAACAAAACTTGAAAATCTGCAGGAAATGGACAATTTCCTAGACAGATACCAGGAACCAAAGTTAAATCAGGAACAGATAAACCAGTGAAACAACCCCATCAGTCCTAAGGAAATAGAAGCAGTCATTAAAGGTCTCCCAACCAAAAAAGGGCCCAGGTCCAGACGGGTTTAGTGCAGAATTCTATCAGACCTTCATAGAAGACCTCGTACCAATATTATCCAAACTATTCCACAAAATTGAAACAGATGGAGCCCTACCGAATTCCTTCTATGAAGCCACAATTACTCTTATACCTAAACCACACAAAGACCCAACAAGGAAAGAGAACTTCAGACAATTTCCCTTATGAATATCGAGGCAAAAATACTCAATAAAATTCTGGCAAACCGAATCCAAGAGCACATCAAAACATTCATCCACCATGAACAAGTAGGCTTCATCCCAGGCATGCAGGGATGGTTGACTATACGGAAAACCATCAACGTGATCCATTATATGAACAAACTGAAAGAACAAAACCACATGATCATTTCATTAGATGCTGAGAAAGCATTTGACAAAATTCAACACCCCTTCTTGATAAAGGCCTGGAAAGAATAGGAATTCAAGGCCCATACCTAAACATAGTAAAAGCCATATACAGAAAACCAGTTGCTAACATTAAACTAAATGGAGAGAAACTTGAAGCAATCCCACTAAAATCAGGGACTAGACAAGGCTGCCCACTCTCTCCCTACTTATTCAATATAGTTCTTGAAGTTCTAGCCAGAGCAATCAGACAACAAAAGGAGGTCAAGCGGATACAGATCGGAAAAGAAGAAGTCAAAATATCACTATTTGCAGATGATATGATAGTATATTTAAGTGATCCCAAAAGTTCCACCAGAGAACTACTAAAGCTGATAAACAACTTCAGCAAAGTAACTGGGTATAAAATTAACTCAAATAAATCAGTAGCCTTCCTCTACACAAAAGAGAAACAAGCCGAGAAAGAAATTAGGGAAACGACACCCTTCATAATAGACCCAAATAATATAAAGTACCTCGGTGTGACTTTAACCAAGCAAGTAAATATTTGTACTATAGAACTTCAAGACTCTGAAGAAAGAAATTGAAGAAGAACTCAGAAGATGGAAAGATCTCCAATGCTCATGGATTGGCAGGATTAATATAGTAAAAATGGCCATTCTACCAAAAGTGATCTACAGATTCAATGCAATCCCCATCAAAATACCAATCCAATTCTTCAAAGAGTTAGACAGAACAATTTGCAAATTCATCTGGAATAACAAAAAAACCAGGATAGCTAAAACTATCCTCAACAATAAAAGGACTTCAGGGGGAATCACTATCCATGAACTCAAGCAGTAGTACGAGCAATAGTGATAAAAACTGCATGGTATTGGTACAGAGACAGACAGATAGCCAATGGAACAAAATTGAAGACCCAGAAATGAACCCACACACCTATGGGCACTTGATTTTTGACAAAGGAGCCAAAACCATCCAATGGAAAAAAAGATAGCATTTTCAGCAAATGGTGCTGCTTCAACTGGAGGTCAACATGTAGAAGAATGCAGATCAATCCATGCTTATCACCCTGTACAAAGCTTAAGTCCAAGTGGATCAAAGACCTCCACATCAAACCAGATACACTCAAACTAATAGAAGAAAAACTAGGGCAGCATCTCGAACACATGGGCACTGGAAAAAAATTTCCTGAACAAAACACCAATGGCTTATGCTCTAAGATCAAAAATTGACAAATGGGATCTCATAAAACTGCAAAGCTTCTGTAAGGCAAAGGACACTGTGGTTAGGACAAAACGGCAACCAACAGATTGGGAAAAGATCTTTACCAATCCTACAACAGATAGAGGCCTTATATCCAAAATATACAAAGAACTCAAGAAGTTAGACTGCAGGGAGACAAATAACCCTATTAAAAAATGGGGTTCAGAGCTAAACAAAGAATTCACAGCTGAGGAATGCCGAATGGCTGAGAAACACCTAAAGAAATGTTCAACATCTTTAATCATAAGGGAAATGCAAATCAAAACAACCCTGAGATTTCACCTCACACCAGTGAGAATGGCTAAGATCAAAAACTCAGGTGACAGGAAATCCTGGCGAGGATGTGGAGAAAGAGGAACACTCCTCCATTGTTGGTGGGATTGCAGACTGGTACAACCATTCTGGAAATCAGTCTGGAAGTTCCTCAGAAAATTGGACATTGAACTGCCCGAGGATCCAGCTATACCTCTCTTGGGCATGTACCCGAAAGGTGCCCCAACATATAAAAAAGACACCTGCTCCACTATGTTCATAGCAGCCTTATTTATAATAGCCAGAAGCTGAGAAGAATCCGGATGCCCTTCAACAGAGGAATAGATACAGAAAATGTGGTACATCTACACAATTGAATATTACTCAGTTATCAAAAACAACGAGTTTATGAAATTCGTAGGCAAATGGTTGGAACTGGAAAATATCATCCTGAGTGTGGTAACCCAATCACAGAAAAACACACATGGTATGCACTCATTGATAAATGGCTATTAGCCCAAATGCTTGAATTACCCTAGATGCCTAGAACAAATGAAACTCAAGACGGATGATCAAAATGTGAATGCTTCACTCTTTCTTTAAAAGGGGAACAAGAATACACTTGGCAGGGAATAGGGAGGCAAAGATTAAAACAGACACAGAAGGAACACCCATTCAGAGCCTGCCCCACATGTGGCCCATGCATATGCAGTCATCCAATTAGACAAGATGGATGAAGCAAAGAAGTGCAGGCCGACAGGAGCCAGATGTAGATCTCTCCCGAGAGACACAGCCAGAATACAGCAAACACAGAGGCGTATGCCAGAAGCAAACCACTGAATTGAGAATAGGATCCCCGTTGAAGGAATCAGAGAAAGAACTGGAAGAGCTTGAAAAGGCTCGAGATCCCATAGGTACAACAATGCCAAGCAACCAGAGCTTCCAGGGACTAAGCCACCACCTAAAGACTATACATGGACTGACCCTGGACTCTGACCTCATAGGTAGCAATAAATATCCTAGTAAGAGCACCAGTGGAAGGGGAAGCCCTTGGTCCTGCTAAGACTGAACCCCCAGTGAACTAGATTGTTGGGGGGACGGTGGCAAGGGGGGTAGGATGGGGAGGGGAATGCCAATAAAGAAGGGGAGGGGGGATGTTTGCCCGGAAACCAGGAAAGGGAATAACACTCGAAATGTATATAAGAAATACTCAAGTTAATAAAAGAATAAATAAATAAAGTAACACAAAGCTTAGAAAATATGATATATGTTCCATAAATGGTAAACTTTAGCTTTTTTATAATTTTAGTAATTGAGTATAAGCCACACATTTTAAATAGTTGAAAGGAAACACTAATATTAAGATACTCACAGTTGGACAAAGCAGTATAGAACTGTTAATTCTAATGTGTGTGAGACTGAAACAGGAGAAATGCTGCAAGTTCAAGGTCAGTCTGGACTAGGGCTACCAGAATAAACTGTCTAAAGACAATAGCAAAGAAGTCACTCACAATACGCAGGAGGCATAGCAAAGTATTTATGGGATACTATGTAGATAGTGATTTCCAGCTCTCATTTCACAGGAAGCTTTCTTATGACATCAGGTGCTTCTCCAGTTCTCATCTACTGAGGTGCATTTACAGACAACAGGAATACTCGGCAAACAGAGCACCCTTCTGTCCTAGAATGATTAGAACACTAAACTAAGCTGCAGTGCAGAGGGATTAAAGCACCAGGGGTCATTACTGAGTGCCACTCCATGGCAGCAGATGAGAAACAACCCAGGAGAGTAACCCTTAAAGAATTTCATCCCACCATCCTTGCTCTCATGTCCTCAAGCTGAGCCCTGCTCTGTAATAACAAAAAGAGACAAAAATGCTAATGTGTTTGGGATTTAGCATTTCATCCCCATCTACCTTAACCCGTGAAAAACACTTGACTGCAACCAGTTTATTCTATGTACATTGTATTTTTCATATATATGGTGACTGAGAGAATATTGGGCATATTTGGTATGTTTGAATCCACTTTAGTCACTATCTGTCTGATACTGGTATCGTGGTATCTAAGAAGACTATAGATTCTTCAAGTTAACAACTGTGTCATTTTTTAGATGACCCTAGGTGGTCTTTGATAGCTTGCTTAGAGAATATCATGATACTCAATTTTATCTTACACATTTTCTTGTACATATGAGATAAGTTATTTCTCCAAGGAGCTCTGACATCAAGACATTTTTAGCAGGAATTTGTTCCTTTTCATGGAGAAAGAAGAGCTGTACAGTTATCATTGCCTCTAAGCTCTCTAATAGACTGGAATCATTCTATATGTAGTAGTCATGAAGTTTCTTAGTGATTGACTTCTACTTAGCATCTTCCCTGGAATCTTCCATTTAATAATACCAGCCCTAAGAAAATGTCTCCCAAATTGGTTACTCGGAAAAACTTACAGTTCCCAAAGTACACACTCTTCATTCTCTGGTGGATAATTCTTGCATGTAACCTTGAGTCAGGGAATGTGGGAGAAAAGAAAATGGGCCTGCTATAACCTAGAAGGCTGGTTCCTGAGGAGGAAAATGGGAACACAACACGCAGCTGTTGTGGAAACTTTCCCTGTGTGGGTCTCTTGGGCATACATCCTGATTCCATCACCACTTCAGCAAAAACCTGAGCAAATGGAGCTGTACTCTCATGACTCCTACCTAAATAAAACTACCATTATGTAAAAATATGGGCTTGACTCCAATGAGCAAGGGCACCTGTACATTTTGGCCAAATACCTACCTTCTCCAAGTCCTTCAAGTTTTAGACTAAGTTTTCTGGACTCTTACAAGTGCGAACTACAAAGCCCTTTTCTGAATTCTCCACAGCAACCAAGAAGAATAGCAATTTCAAACTTGAAGAGATAGCAAGCTACATCTAAATCCTTAAGCTTCAAGGTCAATGATACATAACCCCAAGAATAAGAGTCTACAGTAATTATTATATTGGTGTCAGCAACTCCGTGGGCAGACAGCAATCTCATCCTTAATCATGATGAGAATTCTGAGAGTTTGTGAAGCTGTGCTCCATATACAGTTAATAGGCAATTTGTACCTAGTATTACCTGAATCCAAGGTAAGAAACATTTACTTCAAGGAAACAGCAAGCACACACAGGATAGGACAGCCAACATGGCCACTAACTTTCATTGTCAGTGGGATACATTACCATCAATTTATTAACTTTGGCAAAACCCTCACAGGACCTCTTGCAAAGGGAGAGGATTCAGGTACGGTGATAACAAATGCCAAGGTTACCTCTAAATAAGATCCTAATAACATGCTTCTAGCTTCAAGTTATCGTATACATGGGTCTTTGGGAAAATAGTACAGCAAATGATCTTTCTGCCAGGCTCTGCAATTTGCTTTACCCATCACAAACCCAAAGTTAGCCTAAGCTTTTAATGCATGGGTCTATTAGATAGGCTGGCAGTCTACTCTGCCAGTGGACTCTTCTTGCCTAATGGGCTATTTAAATTTAGCAAGGCCTATTTTTGAAACATCTTTCAGCACTGAAGTGTGGTATATTGTGAGGTTTTTAACCCTCAGTAATGTTTCAGCCCTGATTACCTCTCCTGGTAGGAACATTAAATATAAATGTATGCATAGCTTTGGTGACAAGGTGATTCAATTTACATAATCCTTAACCAAGGGGACAGTGAGGTGCAGCACTACCGAGATACTTTTCCCAAGCATCATCTCCTTGCAATGAGACACTTTCCTTTCATCTCTAATGAATGTAACTTTCAGCCCTTTTGCTATTTTATATAATCTCTAATATAAATTGTAGACTACAGAAAATATTATGCCACCTATAATAATGACATAATGTGTTAAATAACATGCAAACGAAGGCTTTAAGAAGTTAAGCAGGAGCTAAAATATGCTTAATATTTGTAAATATTTTAAAAGGTTGTTAGCATCCCCTAATTGTGTAAATGTCAAATTTTCCAGCATTCACATAAATAGAAACAGCAGGAGAAATCCACACATGCTCACTCTCAACTTCAGGATTCCCAATGTTTCATCATCCTTTCATCACACATTCATCATACTCTCATCAACGTTATTATTTTCTATTTATAGTCCTTTTGAGACAAGGTAGGCTAGGCTGATCTTGCCAACTACATGTCTCTGCTTCTAGAAGGCAGGAAAGCAACCCCGCACTTGGCCTTGTCAGACTTTGAAGGATATGCTCCAAGCTGAGTCACATTACGATTTCATTGGTGTCTGAAATTTTGTATTTTAAGAGCAGAATATAAAATGGCAATGATTTCTTTTCAGATGCTTCCATCACAGAGAATCTCAAATCGTGAGCATCTGTTCCCATTTCAAAACTACTCTAGATAGTCTTCCCTGCTGCAAACTAGGGGATGGACATGCTAATCACGAGTGAGTCAGCCCTAAGCAGCATGAACTCATCTTTACTCTTCCATGTACCAGATTTTTGTAAAAATACAAGATGGGGGTGAGAGGAGATGTCTGAAACAAAAGAGGTACATAAATAAAAGCAGAAGGCACTAGCCAGGACCAGAAAGAGACACCAGTCCACATTCTACTGCACCAAAGACTAGACAGGTGACAGGTCCTCCTTCTGTGTTTAATTATAACTATTTTCTGATCACCCACTGTCATAGATTCTGTACTAAGCATTTCACACATCTTCTCTTTAATATGCATCAATATAGTCATTTTTTTTATTCTTAAATAAAAGAAAGTAAAGAAAGGGAGACTTAGAGAGGTTTTTTTTAGCCAAACCTAGGGTAAAGCCTAGTCGTCGAGACCTAAAGGTACAAATTCTCCTCTTGACAAGCTTTAGTCCCACGTAATGCAGACTAAATAAACACACAGACACACTACACACACACACACACACACACACACATACACACACACACACACAAACACACACACAGAGAGAGAGAGAGAGAGAGAGAGAGAGAGAGAATAATTATTCTGATCAGTGGATGTGTGGTATCTGGTTTAAATCTTGTTTTATACAGAGATCACATAGCTAAAGTCATGCCAGTCTGTTTGTACAACTCTACGCCCTGTACTACAGATACAGGAAACTTTGAAAGCCAGTGTTTCCTAAGGCAGGTAAGACAGGAGGGTGAGCCATTGGGACTATTTAATGTCAACATAGGCCATTCTTGACATCTAACTAGAAGTGCTTCAGAGACTGGCAGCCCAAATTTCCTGAATTGTCAGTGGCGTTTAAGTCTGAGTAAGAAGAGACATTCTGATATTTAAATAACACTGTGTGCTAAAATCAACTGACAGGGGATTTGGGGAGATTTTGACAGTTAACTAATGAAAGCTTGCAAATGAGAAAGCACTACATTATAATCTTAAATGTCTATGGGAGGCTGAGAAATGCAAAATGAGGTCCTCTGAACTAAATGCTTAAAAGAAAATATTTAATTACCTGGAGCCCTCAGGACAAGGGAAGCCAGGAGCAGTCTGGGACAGGATTCTACCAATTTCCCCTGTGCCTAGAGCTGACCCTGTGCCACAGCTCTGTGTACCCATCTCCCACTGTGAAAAAGCTGGTCTCCAGGAGTTCTGACACACAGGCTTACATGAGGGTCAAGCCACTGTCAGAAACAACAAGATGAGCTAACACCAGAGATAAGCAGATGGCGAGAGGCAAGGGCAAAAATAACAGGAACCTAAGCAACAGAAAGCAAGGCCACTGGGCATCATCAGAATCCAGTTTCCCCACCACAGCAAGCCGTAGATACACCAACAAAAAGGCAAAACAAGATTTTGATTTAAAACCAGAACTCATGATGATGTTAGAAGTCTTTAAGAAAGACATAAATAACTCATTATACTCATGTGGTGAAGACACGAGGACTTGAAGGCCAAGCTGTGAAACCTGACACATTAGAAGATGGCTCCAGTTGCCATAGCAGTAGCCACATGGGCTTTTGCATCGGATTCCATTTGTTCAGCCAGGTGACTCTCAGTGACCCAGTGTGAGGCTATAATGTCATGACATTGGGCCTTGGCTAAGTCCAGAAATGCAGATAATGAGTTAGAATGCCATGTTCAAAGGAAGAAAAAGCCACCACCCCGGGATGCCCAGTGAACAGGGAACAAAAATATAGCAGAATAAATGATCCTTACCTTTATGGACTGTTTGTAGCACAATCTTCCTGATCCTCACCCATCTGGACAACACCTATACAACTCCTCTACATAAGGGTGATGCAGCAGGAATTAAAAAGTGACCACTCCCCTACCACCTAATTAAAATACAAGTCTGTGGGGAGACATGTCCCTATGGATACACATACATAAAATATAGAGAAAATGACATATCTGACAGGTTAATGAGAACTTTGGGTAAAGGATAGCAGAAGACTTAGTTCAAAATATCTAACTTATAACTAAAAGACAGACTTCACAATTTTATCAGAGTGTAAATTTGATATACCACTTTGGGCAATACCTCCAGAAGCTAAACTGTGTCTACCCTAAAGATGTATTCAAAACATACTGCTGTGACTGACTGTGTCCTCCTGAGGTGCTTTGAATAGATATGGCCCCCACAGACTCATGTGTTTGAAGACTTGGCCTACAGCGAGTGGCAGTGTTAGGAGGTGTGGCCTTGTTGGAGGAAGTGTGTCACTGAGCGCAGGCTTTGATGTCTCCTATGCTCAAGCTCTACCCAGTGTGGAATCCAGTTTCTTCTTGCTGCTTGTAGATCAATCAAGATGTAGAACTCTTGGCTTCCCCAGCAACATGTCTGCCTTGCTTCTAGAAAAGATGATAACGGACTGAACCTCTGAACTTCAATAAAATGTTTCTTGTAAGAGTTGCCCTGGTCATGGTGTCTCTTCACAGCAATGACATTCTATCTAAGATGCCTCCTAAAACTCTTTGGTTAGAGAGTGGTTCCCAGTGGACTGATGGGGAAGTGGTGGCACCTCTAAAAGATAGCTCTCCTATTAAAGGTAATATAAATACGTCACTGGGGGTCCTTGTGCACTTTCTATTGTGACAAAACAAAATAATGAAAAGCAACTTGGAGAAGAAAGTTTATTTCTTCTCACAGCTCACAGTCCATCATAAGAAGGACCTGACACAGAAACAGAAGTGGAGTCTATGGAAGAGTACTGCTAATGGGATTTCTCTTCATGGTTTGCTCACCTTGCTTTTTCGTAGAGTCCCAAAAACTGCCCTGGGGTAAAACACCCACAGCAAGCTGGGTCCGCACACATCAATCATTATTCAAGAAAATGCTCCACAGGTGTGCCCACGGTACAATCTGATAGAGGTAGTTATATTCCCTTTTCCTGGATAACCATGGCTTGTGGCAACTTGATAAAAACCTAACCCACACGCTGAAGTACCACTTTTGGAAAAAATTAGAGTTCTTATAGAAATCTAGTTAGTTCCCAAGACAGTAGGTTTATAATTGGAATGAAAGAATAAAATAATTAGAAATAAATTTAATAAGTACAAGATTTGTATACCAAAGGCTATTGTTTATTGCCACAAAAAAATGAAGTAAATAAATAAAGAAACATTCTATGTTTGTGGAATGAAGGTCCAAATATAATAATCTTTCTTCACTTCTTATATTCATTCAAAGTAGTCTTTATTCAAAAATTCCATCTGACTTTTGAAGAAATTGTCAACTTGTTCCCAACACTGTTAGCCTTGCAAAGCACCTAAGGGAGCTGATACAGTTGAAAAAGAACAGTGTGGGTGAAGCTAATTGTGCAGTTTCAATGTTTAATGTAACATCATAAGGCAGCATGATACAGTTTTAGGAAAAGGATGGACACCAGGACTTGACCAATGTTAAGCCATTTATCCTCATGTATCCTCAGTCAGCTGCTGGTAATAAAGGTGCTTATACAATATGTTTGGGGAACTGATAATTTTTATGGCAAATGATTCTGAGGAAATTAGACATATATGTACCTCAAAAACACAAAATAAAACATGAAAATAATCAGACCCCTCACACTTAGGTCCAAACTTAATCCATAGGGCACTCTATACCTGGTTTAAGGCCACAACTACAAATTAAATTGAAGAACAGCTTTGTGACCTGGGACTAAGCAAAGACTTTTTAGACAAGACACTAATGACACAAGTTACAAATAAAATTATAAAGTCACCGTATTAACATATAAAACTTGGTCCTTCAAATGACACTAAGTAAATAAAAAGGCAAGATTTGTAAGACAAGTACTTTCTAAAGGAATTCTATGGGAAATGTATAAATAATTTTGGATGTTAGAAGCCAAGGCTGGCCTCTGACAAGCTCTGTAGATGAGAGTGAGCGTGAATTCTTGCTCTTTTGCCTGCATCCCATTCTGGCATCAGTGGCAGGCACTACCAGGCCTAGCTTTGCACAATTCTTACATTGAGACATGTCAGTTATTAGTCAGATAAATAGTACTGTATTATTTCATGTATTTAAAGTAACTAGGCAAAATTCACAGAGGCAAAGTAAAGTAGATACCATCAGTCTCAATAGACTTTATCCGTACAAAAAAATTTTAATAATAATTGAAGTTTCCCAGAAATAAAAACAACCTGAACCTAGATTGCCTCACTGGTGAATTCTCCCATTTGGAAAATAAAATTAACACTAATCTTTTGAACTCTTATAAAAACACAAAAAAGAAGAGAACACATTCCTATTCTCTCAAGCCTTCACTTCCTAGATCAAAGTCAACAAAAGCATGATGAGAAACTGCGAATCAATGTCTGCTGTGAAGAGTGGACACAAGCCTTCAAGAAAACAATGTTTCCTGGAAAACAGAGAATCTCCTAGTAGATCCAAATCTTCCTCTGAGTTTTGATCACTTCCTGTCTTCACTTCGAGCAATTTAATTATTTTTTTCAGACCATAACAAAACGGACATGATAAGAGTAATTGTAAGGGGTTAGGGATTTAGCTCAGTGGTAGAGCGCTTGCCTAGGAAGCGCAAGGCCCTGGGTTCGGTCCCCAGCTCCGAAAAAAAGAACCAAAAAAAAAAAAGAGTAATTGTAAATATTTCTCAAACTCACTCATCTATTGCTAACTTAAAAAAGAAAAAGCAATGGTTTATTAGCCAGAATTTCATCTTCCTATGTCTGCTAAAATTGCTGCATCAATGAGCACAGCTATAAATAAAAACCATTCTGTGTAGAGTCAGATTACACAGACTACATAATGCTATGCAAGCATCCACACATGTACCTTATACCCAGTAAGGAAGCCATTTGGTCTTTGACATACTTCCAAAAGTAACTGGAAGCCAATTTGGCTTCCAGAAAACTGAATGGTGTCTTTGACATTTAGGTAGACTTTTTGAAGAATATGGATACTCTAAAGCATCCTATAGCGGGGGCACTGTTTACCCCAGTTCTCTCTCCTACATTGGAGGCAAGCTTACCTAGCATCCATATTAGAACACTACAAGCTCATAAATAAGAAGCTGAAACCAAACACCCAACCCAAAAGCACTGTGCTGTGCAAGAAAACCACCAAAGGAACTTCCTTAAATTATGTATGCTTGAGTCTTATTTAATAGATTCTAATTTGGGAAACTGGAATCTGGGTCTGGGAATCTGAGCAACCCTAGCCACACTACATGAAGTAGTTGGTTTTCAGGTTCTTCCTTTATGTTTAAGGAGTAATTATGAACCAATGTGCATTCCCAGGAGGGCTCTGAGATGGATGCCATATGTTTTCACTCACAGTTCAAGAACACTATTTATTCCAGTGGACACAAGCATATTTGTGAAGGATAAAAGGTAAATCTGGAATCTCTTCCCTCATTGACCAGAGAGACTGGGAAAGTAGACCTTGTACTATAGAATCTGTAGGTTAGAGAATCGGCACATTCCATAGCAATGTGTCAAATTCTGAGAAATTTTCGATCAAAGGCATCACTTTGATCTTCAACATTCCAAGCCTTACTATCCAGAATGAAGAGAGTCTGCAAGGCTTGGTCCATCTGTGCAGTTAAGAGTTTGCACCCATTATATGCCCCGTGCTGTCTCGCCAGCAAGAAAACACGCGGGACATACGAATCCTTGCTGCAGCCAAAACTTTTATTCAATCTTAAGGAGAAGCCCCGCGTGCCCGCATGGCGTGGCTTATATACACCCTGGAGCGGCGCATCCACACCTGATTGGTTGCTTATCCGTCATCTCATTAGGCACGCCCCAGGGTGGGCAAAGACCTGGCATGAAGGCACTCTTGCACATGCGCACACAGTTAACTTCCTGAAAGGAAGTCGGCTGGCGCGGTGGACGCCAGCGCCATCTTGTAATGGCGGAAGCTATCCTGGCCTTCCATGTGGGGCACAGTGGAAGCCAGCGCCATCTTGTGGTGGCGAATGTTATAGCGGCCCTCTACATCTCCCCCTTATTATTTATTTTTTATAACAATCATGATCATCTTATCGCGTGCAATGAGGAAACCTCAGCGATGTGGAAGGGCTGATCAAAGGAATCATTGAGTCTCTCTCATCCCAGTGCAATGGATCCACAGATCCATGGGGTGAAGAGCAGAGTACTCAGATACCGACTAATTTTTGAAGATAGATAACCAAATTACAGGGGAGGCCCCTTGTACAATGGCCACAAGTGCTTGAGTGATAACGGCCTTGTCACGTTTCTGTTGAGATCTGAGTTTGCAAACCAACCATAGCATGAACACTAATCCACAGCATAGGGCTGCACCAAACAGAGCCACTCCCGATAAGTAGTGGGCACCTCATTTGGTTCTCTTCAGCTGCTACCACCAAGGGCCGTAGTCAAGCCGCTCCTATAATAAAATTTTAGAATTCCCAATTGTTAGCAACTACTCCAGAAAGTTCACCCACTGTGCTTGTCTAACAATAGATTGGGGGAGGATAACTCCAGACACTGCAGACACAATGTCTGCAGCAGTAATGGCTGCTACAATAGTAGTGAAAGTGTCAAGGTCTTTTCCAGGACAGTTCAGGATCAGTCATTTTTCTCTGGAACAACCAGCAGACAATGGAACCATTTCTGAGATCTGTACAACCAGGGCAGAGTTCCCCAGTCCACAGCAGCTTTATGCAGGGGGCATTCCTGTGAAGCTACAGTCTGTAAAATGACCAGTTAAGGCAGCAAGAGTCACCAGGGAAATGAGGGGGGCAGCAACAGCTGGAGTCCAGTCTTCTCCAGAAAGCAGCAGCGCACAGAGGGTCAGAGAGCAGGCCATAGTGGGACGGGACACACGGAGCGGTAACACTGACTGCAGCAACGCCAAAACCTCTGTGATGACAAAAGTTGAGGGGGAATCTTTCATCTTCCTCTTGGGGCAGAGGAATGACTTCAGGGACCCGAACCAGGAGAGCTGAATCTTTATGCAACCAGGATCAGCAAGTCTCACCAGCCACTCAGGCAGCTGGCACACTCTTGTAGCATCCTGTAGAAAAAACACAAACATTCCCTCTTCCCCATATAAAATACCTGGATAGAATCATGTCAATATGTGGATCTTTCTATTTCACCTAGGCAGAAGTATGCCTAGTTGTAGGGTGCCATAAACTTTGGCTTCCAAATTTTAAAATTGAAATAAAAGGAGCATTATTTAGCATACAGGGATAACTCCCCCTTTTTATTTATTAAGATATAGTAAAGATATTATTTATTAAGGTAACTCCTCGAGGATTAAATTGAGGACACTGAGCACTTGTATTTATAAATTGACTTGTATACCAAATTATTGTCTCCAGCATTATTGTTTTGGATATATAAAGAATGAGATTTTTTGACTAATTGTTCCTATGTAAGGCCTACAATCTGTCTGGTATCGTTGTCCTCCCTTGTTATGGAGCCCAGGCAATCTAGTTTGAGTTCTTAAATGGTCTATTAATGAACAGTACTTAGTGCTCTTAACCACTAAGCCATTTCTCTAGCACCTCACAAACTTTATTTACCTAAACATAAGCATTAATTAGAAATGCCAAATCCTGTAAATATTGTCCAGATTCAGTCATACTAGAAATCCCTGAACTGGCAGGGTGAGGATGGAAATTGAAAGCAAGCAAATGGAGTCTTCCTCTTTTCATATCAACTCCATTACCATTTTCAAAGAGCTGGGTCTATGGTTTTGTTTAGTTGTCTGAGCCAGAGCACTGAAAGGACAGTGAGTTGTCAGACATTCACTCTGAAATCACTCATTGATTTTAAGTAGAAAACCTGTCTCTAATAAAGCATTACATAATTGAAATCAATTGTAAACCACAAGCCACACATTGGCTATCAGTATGTGAATTGAAAGTTTGATTTAAAAACAGTGGCTAAACCACAGTAATTAATAATCTGTGTTGAAGCAACAGAAACTCAAGAGAATAAACAAGTGATCCAATCATATATGTAGCCTTTTCATTAGATGAACCACCTATAAAAACAGTAAGCACATTTCCTATGGGTAGTATGCACAAATATACAGGAAGTACAAAAGCATGTAAAAAGTAAAATTATCAATTTTGCCTGAAAAATTTGTATATGTAATAGGCCAAATATCAGTATTTTGTAATAACCAATTAACTGTTGTTTGGAATAAGATAAGTTTCACCAGGTTTCTTCTTAAAATACTTCCATGACAGTCTACAATTCTGTATTAACACAGCTGAAGCTTTATCTCCAATGTGCATAACAAAGACCTAAGTCCTCTGGTAGGGTGAGGTACTTAGCCAATTAACATATCCTTAGAAGCTTAAAATTAGCTTCAAACATTCTTTTCTGGAGTAGTCTAACAGCTACTCCCCAAATATTAAAGCTCATTTTGAGAGCAAAGGTTTGTAGTAAAAATTTTCATACACACTGAAAGATTTAAAGTTCTAACTTCTTATATTGAAGAAGCAACAAAATTACATAATATAAGGCTATTAGCCATTCTTAATGATATCACTTTATGGGCTCTCTAAAAGTATAAGCAAGCTCACAGAATGAAAACTCAAAATCAATCCTCTAAATCTATCTTGAAATGGCAGCTGGAGTAAACAGACTGGCTGTAATGTTCTCACAAGTTCTAAAACCTCATCAATCTTTCATAAATCTTGTAACAATCTCTACCTGTTTGATTTTTTCTTAATTAAAAATAAGTTTGAGTTAGTCAATGTAACATTGGCAATCCTTAATCACAATCTTTAAGTTCTCCTTGTAACACCAGAGCACAACCACAAGGTCACCTGAGTTCTGAGTACCTGACTAGGCAACTGTTCTTGGGGCAGTGGAATTAGCATTAAAATACAGATAGCTTCAGGGCAAACCACAACTTTGGAAAGCAAAACTCACTAGGCAGCTGTTCTTGGGGCAGTGGAATTAGCATCAAAATACAGATAGTTTCAGGGCAAACCACAACTTTGGAAAGCAAAACTCAACCTCCGACAATCTAGTACAAAGTTTGACTGCCAATTTCTATATATGAACGCACGATGGTGTAGTCTGCAGTACCTCAACAAAGAGACATTGTCCTAAATTCTTTTAGAAGCCTGGTTTCTAGAATAAGAATTCCAAAAAAAATTATCTCAATTTAGATCTGTTTCCCTAGGTTGGCTCATGCCACATGTTGTCTAGAATGACTCCATCCGAATTACCAGGTTTATGTCAACTTTCTGTTATCAATATTATACCTTTTTAACCATATCCAATAACTTAAAAGCCAACAATCTATGGCCAAGGCAAGTAGAGCATATTTATACATTTAAAACCAATCAGAAAAAAATTGCAGTGGCTACACATATCTTTAATATTTAGACCAAACACCATTTTTACCTTTTTAGCTATGATTTTAAGAGAAGCACCTTGTCACCTGTTGAGTCTAATGATCACAGTCAAAGATTTTTCAGTTTCATTACCATAGAAGCTGTGAAGCTCCTGGTGCCTTTAGGATCGGTTAGTATAAACATTTAGCCACCCCCTGGGGAGCTTGCCCAGAGGTCTTAGGCTTCTAGCTACAGATGTAGGCTCTAAAACCCAATTGAAACTGCTTTTTATTTATTGTTCCCTTCTTGAAGCGAGTTAAAACCAAGTCAAGGTGTGAACGACCGACGGGCATATAAAGTTTTTACCATTTTTTTCTTTTGAACATGAAACATAAAACATTTAAACAACGAGAAGCAAGAAGCACAGACATAAACTGACAGACATGGGGATAACTTGGTGCACCAAGGACAGACAATAGACAAAGTGGGAAAAAAACAGATGGTGTCCATGGTGACTATCCACTCGAGTGGAGTCGATATGGGTGATGGATTGTCTCAATTCCTGGACTAGTCCATCAACGTGTTGAAACCAAATTCCTGTAAGATACTGAGATATATTACGGGATATCTGAGCAGCACGACTGACATTCACAAATGGTGTGGAAGTGAAACACAGTCCTGAATATTTCCACTCACAACCCAATTACATTAACTCCATCAAACTGTGCATGGGCATTGAGATGTCCTTTAGTTTGATTCTCCTGAATAAATTTTCAGGCGGTCTGCCTCTATCAAGTCCAATCAGTATGACTCTGCAAAGCTTCCAGAGCCTAATCACACCTTTTACAAGCACAAACACAAAATTTTTCTCCCAAAATACTGTGTTCCTTTTATCTCCTCCCTTATTCTCTCCCGGGGCATTTTTCCCCACTCTCTTGCTTCCTCGGATCCAAGGTCCTTGGAAGGGCCTTTTTTCTTAGGTGCACCTTTTCTCTTTGACCTCTTTAATCTTTCATTCCACCCTGTTTCTGACATGCCACCTTGTCCCCCCTCCTCCCGAGCTCTTTGCTTTGCTGTTACAGCTGGGCGGCTCCCATGCAACCTATGACGCCATCTGGCAGTAACTAGAAACTCAAAGGCCAATAGAGAAAGCCCGAGGGCTGTCAAAACGATAATAAAAACATCCGCCGCATCTAGCAAGGGAGTGAGGTGGAACAGATCAAGGCTAAACATTGTCTCTCAGAGTCTCACCCGCGTCCCACAGCTTCTGGACCCTTTCCGTGAACGGAGGCTCCCCTCGGTGCCAGCGATGGTGAAGCGTTTTTTCCGGGTTTCAGCACCAAATGTCCCGCTCTGTCTCGCCAGCAAGAAAACACGCAGGGACATACGAATCCTTGCTGCTTCCAAAACTTTTATTCAATCTTTTTTTTTTTGTTGTTCTTTTTTTTTTTTTGGAGCTGGGGACCAAACCCAGGGCCTTGCGCTTCCTAGGTAAGCGCTCTACCACTGAGCTAAATCCCCAGCCCCACTTTTATTCAATCTTAAGGAGAAGCCCTGCGCGCCCACATGGCGCGGCTTATATACACCCTGGCGCAGCGCATCCACACCTGATTGGTCGCTTACCCATGATCTCATTAGGCACGCCCCTGAGTGGGCAAAGACCTGGCATGAAGGCACTCTTGCACATGCGCACACAGTTAACTTCCTGAAAGGAAGTCGGCTGGCGCGGCGGAGGCCAGCGACATCTTGTAATGCCGGAAGCTATCCTGGCCTTCCACGTGGGGCGCAGTGGAAGCCAGCACCATCTTGTGGTGGTGAATGTTATAGTGGCCCTCTACAATTATACAGTATGGTTGAGAAGATTACTTCAACTAGACTCTCCTCCCAACCTGTAAATCAGTTCATGTTGACTATTCATAGATCCAGGACCACTGCCTACCAACAAGCAAGGCAATGTCCACCAGAAACAAAGTGGTACCATCCTTGACTATGTTCATCTCCCAACACACTCCTTTTTCTCTTCTACATGAATGTGCCAAAATAATTGCATATGCACACATGCATAAACAGCTAAATAACTGTGAGGATTTCAAATGTGATCAAACCTTTTAGAGACAAAATAGTCTTTCTATATGTGTAACACTTGAAAATTTTATGATTTGCTTTTATTTTGAATGTCTGGTAGTTTAATCAAAGCTGGTTGAGTTGGAGCTTACTGCTTGGTACAAAGGAGTTTTGCACTACTACTAATTCAAAGGATGAGTCATCTCTGACCCAGTGTCTTGACTGTGCGCTAAAGGGGCAAGTATGCCCCTAAAGAGCCCATATTTGCTGAAATCTGATTGCATTAAGACCAACTGTTACTAAGTTTGGAACGTGTTAATTGGGTCTCTTTTGCATAGTTAAGTATCTAAATGGTGGAAGCTGTCATTACAAGGCCAATATTTACAGCTGATTCTATATTCTATATTACAGTTCTTATTTATGCTCAATGAATACAGACAAAGAGCAAGACGCATGGAGTATTTCCTGAGTTTTACACTTCTCTCATTCCTACCCATACTCTACAGGCATAAAGCCTTCAGTGTATCCTAAAGGTCTTAGCTTAATATCAACCTTCTTCTTAGAAGGGTTTCCAAGCCTCTGCTTCTAGGTTAGTTCCCTGCATAGCAAACTATATTTTCCCTTGTGGAAAATTGTTTTCATGGCTTCTCATACAGTTTCTTATATGTATAAAGTTGCAGGTTCCTTCAACTCCTGCTGTTCTGTGTGTATGCAGAGGACAATTTAGTTGACAGCTTTCTTTCATGCATAAGCATAACCTATAGAAAGTCCATATCCAGATCAACCCCATAACCAAATGAATGTCGCAGTAAGAGAAAATTACGTTCAATAATGCAGTATTATTATGTCCAAAATTCATATCTATATCAAAACTTAAAAAGTCTCTATTCTTTAAAATACAAAATCATCTGACATCTCAAAAAATAAATGGCCTGATAAAACTTGCTTTATGCAGTTACCATAAACATTTAATTTATAAATATTATTAATAATAATTATAAATAACATTTATATTAATAAATATAAACTAAATTTATTATTGTTAACTTTATTGTTATTATTATATTATTATTCAAGATAGGTCTGTATCTGGCAAGTGCCTTTCACACATTAGATTCTTAACAAATCCCCAAGTGAAGTAAAAACATTGGCCATGTTTCCTGGGCAAGAGGATAAGCACTGATTGTACCAACCTAGCATCCTGTACTGGACAGGGGTCAGATGCCATGACGGGGTGCATTTATTCAAGTGCCATGAGCATTTCATTAACTTAAAAACACTTTAAGAGGGGCTGGAGAGATGGCTCATGGGTTAAGAGAGCCAACAGCTCTTCCAGAGGTCCTGAGTTCAATTCCCAGCCACCACAGGGTGGCTCACAACCATCTGTAATGAGATCTGGTGTCCTCTTCTGGCCTGCAGGTATGCATGTAGGCAATAATAAATAAATCTTTAAAAAAAAGACACTTTAAGATAGAAAAAACATAAGTGTTTACTAATATGTGCCATTATCCTATATTCAAGTTTCTCCACTCATAAATTATGCTTTCAACTAACTCCATCAGAATAGCATAGACATGACTGAAATGTTGGGTTTCTGATTTTTGTACATCTGTCCTACGTAGTGTCAAGGTAATCACGGCCGCTAGGTGCTTAGGGAAGAAAGACTCTGGCTTCATGCAGCTTTCCAAATCAGAGCCTTTACTGTGTGCAGGAAGTAAGGAGAATACTTAAATTTAAATTCTGAATCAATAAGAATGCAGTCTTAGCATTTTCATGTTGAAAGGCAGTCTGCTAGTGTATTCTCAGTAGTTGCAATGATTAACACTTTAATTCTGCATGATACCATATATATGTATATGTTTATATGTATAGCATTATAATCTTTCATAAGTATTATTGAACACTCTGAGGACAGCATTTTCATCTTGCAATGTTCACCATTATTAAGAATGTTAAGAAACCTATACTTATGACATAGGAAGATTTATATTGTCATTCCCTATACAGATATCTTTCAGCACACTAACTTTGTTAGGAGTTCTACTCAGATAATCTCTATTATAAAAGTCTAGAAAATTCTAATGTCATTTGAATGACTACATAGAAAATTCTTTAATGAGTGTTAAAAATACTTAATTTAAAAAATATGTTCTCGGGGCTGGAGAGATGGCTCAGCAGTTAAGAGCACTGACTGCTCTTCCAGAGGTCCTGAGTTCAAATCCCAGCAACCACATGGTGGCTCACAACCATCTGACAGCTACAGTGTACTTATATATATAATAAGTAAGTGTTTAAAAAACAAAAAACAAAACAACAAAAAAACTTTAAAAAATATGTTCTCATACCTAGTCTCTCCTTTTCAATGTACTTCAAAGTATTCTTTTATGTAAAACTTAATGACATGTATCTGTGCGTGTGTGTGTGTGTGTGTGTGTATACATATAACCAAATTAGGTATGTACTTTGCATGCATATATATATATATATATATATATATATATATATATATATATATATGTGTGTGTGTGTGTGTGTGTGTGTGTGTGTGTGTGTATGTATATATATATATATTCATAGTTGCCCCAAATAAGTAAGTCATGTTACAAAACATAATGGTCACAACCACTACTGTTTAAACATGATTTCTTGTGGTCTTAATTCTCAAATCTACTCATGCTGGAGAAGAAAGATGCATGAACACATGACTTTGTGGAAACAAAATGGGAGGAACCCTCACTCCAATAGGAATGTCATATTAACTATTATTTTTCATTTTCACAATTTTGAATTCAACCAGAGGGGATGAGATTGCCTTAGTAGAAGATGGCCTGGCTTGTGATTCTGTAAAAGAATGCCTGAAAGTTTATAACTTATAATGAACTGGCCAGAGTCTTCATTTCTTCCCCTATTATCGGAGTAGCAGAAGGCTGAGGGTGGGGAGGACACCACAGGCAGCTGCAAGTCCTAGTTAATTGGCATCCATCCATCCCTGAGGCTGTGTTTCTCATGACCTAAGCTCCTCCCATTAGACCCCTCCTCACAATTCTGCTGACTGAGAATTATGTTTTCAATATATGCTTTTTGGCGAACAGTACATCCCGGAAGGAGATAAATGTTTGAAGTAGGCAACATCAGGGCCTTCAAGAAATCATAAAGTGTTCCACAAATCGAGTATTCTTAGTGTCCCCAAACATAGTCACAACCAGATAAGCTATTCTTCTGCAGAAAAGACTCCTAGACTCACAGAAAGAATATTCTAGGCAAACAAACACACAGACATATGCACACGTATGTCCCACGCTATCTTGCCAGCAAGAACACGCGGGGACACACGAATCCTTCTGCAGCAAAAACGTTTACTGTATCTTAAAGAGAGGGCCCGGGGCACCAGCATGGCGCGGCTTATATACACCCTAGCGTGGCGCATCCACACCTGATTGGTCACTTACTCATGATCTCATAGGCACGCCCCGGAGTGGGCAAGGACCTGGCACGAAGGCACTCTTGCACATGCGCACACAGTTAACTTCCTGAAAGGAAGTCGGCTGGCGCGGTCGAGGCCAGCTCCATCTTGTAATGGCAAATAGCTATCCCGGCTTTCCACGTGGGGCACAGTGGAAGCCAGCGCCATCTTGTGGTGGCGAATGTTATTGCGGCTCTCCACATCTCCCCCTTATTGTTTTACTAATATGCGTCTGGTCTAGGTCCCTGCAGTTATGTCCATCTGCTGTGGCTCCTGTCTTAGGTCGTTCCTCTATGTCACAGCCTTATCCGTCGAAGGGTAACCCTATCGCCACCGGGCCCCGTGTCTTAGATTGGTCTGTGCATGAGGAAAGTTGCCCGTCTCTGGATACCGCAGTGGTGTGTGACAGTAACTGTTAAATGACCTAGGGTGAACTCTACAAAAGAGGCCAGCCAGAAAATGAGTTAGTGGGGAAATCATGATCACCCTATCGCGTGCAATGAGGAAACCTCAGCAATGTAGAAAGGCTGATCAAAGAATCATTGAGTATCTCTCATCCCAGTGCAATGGATCCACAAATCCATGGGGTGAAGAGCAGAGTACTCAGATGTCGACCTATTTTTGAGGATAGATAATCAAATTCCAGGGGAGGCCCCTTGTTCGATGGCCACAAGTGCTTGAGTGATAATGACCTTGTCACGTTTCTGTTGAGATCTGAGTTTGCAAACCAACCATAGCATGAACACTAATCCACAGCATAGGGCTGTACCAAACAGAGCCACTCCCGATAAGTAGTGGGCACCTCATCTGGTTCTCCTCAGCTGCTACCACCAAGGGCCGTAGTCAAGCCGCTCCTATAATAAAATTTAGAATTCTCAATTGTTAGCAGCTACTCCAGAATTTGCCTAACAATAGAATGTGGGGAGGGTAACTACAGACACTGTAGACACAATGGCTGCAGCAGTAAATGGCTGCTACAGTAGCACTGAAAATAACAAGGTCTTTCCCAGGACAGTTTAGGATCAGCCATTTTTCTCTGGAACAACCAGCAGGCAATGGAATCATGTCTGAGATCTGTACAACCAGGGCAGAGTTCCCCAGTCCACAGCAGCTTTATGCAGGGGGCATTCCTGCGAAGCTATAGACTGTGAAATGACAACACCAGTTAAGGCAGCAAGAGTCACCAGGGAAATGAGGGGAGCAGCAATGGCTGGAGTCCAATCTTCTCCAGCAAGCATCAGTGCACAGAGGGTCAGAGAGCAGGCCACAGTGGCACGGGACACACACAGCGGTAACACTGACTGCAGCAACGCCAAAATCTCTGTGATGACAAAAGTTGAGGGGGAATCTTCCATCTTCCTCTCAGGGCAGAGGAATGACTTCAGGGACCCGAACCAGGAGAGCTGAATCTTCATGCAACCAGGATCAGCAAGTCTCACCAGCCACTCAGGCAGCTGGCACACTCTTGTAGCATCCTGTAGAAAAAAACACAAACATTCCCTCTTCCCCATATAAAATATCTGGACAGGATTATGTCAATACATGGATCTTTCTATTTCACCTAGTCAGAAGTATGCCTAGTTGTAGAGTGTCATAAACACTCAGAGTGTTCCTTGGCACCCCAATTTTAAAATTGAAATAAAAGGAGCATTATTTAGCATACAGGGATAACTCCCCCTTTTATTTATTAAGATATAGTAAAGATATTATTTATTAAGGTAAGTCCTCGAGGATTAAATTGAGGACATTCAGCACTTGTATTTATAAATTGACTTGTATACCAAATTATTGTCTCCAGCATTATTGTTTTGGATATATAAAGAATGAGATTTTTTGACTAATTGTTCTTATGTAAGGCCTATAATCTGTCTGGTATCATTGTCCTCCCTTGTTAAGGAGTCTAGGCAATCCAGTTTGAGTTCTTAATGTCCTATAAAGTAACAGTATTCAGTGTTCTTAACCACTAAGCCATTTCTCTAGCACCTCACAAACTTTATTTACCTAAACATAAGCATTAATTAGAAATGTCAAAACCTGTAAATATTGTCCAACTTCAGTCTTACTAGAAATCTCTGAGCTGACAGGGTGAGGCTGGGAATTGAAAGTAAGCAAGTGGAGTCTTCCTCTTTTCATATCAACTCCATTACCATTTTCAAAGAGCTGGGTCTATGGTTTTGTTTAGTTGTCTGAGCCAGAGCACTGAAAGGACAGTAAGTTGTCAGACAATTCACACTGAAATCATCACTCATTGATTTCATGTAGAAAACTTGTCTCTAGTAAAGCATTAAGTAATTGAAATCAATTGTAAACCACAAGCCACACATTTGCTATCAGTATATGAATTGCAAGCTTGATTTAAAAACAGTGGCTAAAGCACGGAATATAATAAACTGTGCTGAAGCAGCAGAAACTCAAGAGAATAAACAAGTGATCCAATCATACATGTAGCCTTTTCATTAGATGAACCACCTATAAATACAGTAAGCGCATTTCCTATGGGTTGCATGCACAAATGTACAGGAAGTACAAAAGCATGCAAAGAGTAAAATTATCAATTTTGCCTGAAAAATTTGTATATGTAATAGGCCAAATATCAGTATTTTGTAATAACCAATTTAACTGTTGTTTGGAATAAGTGATGTTTTACCAGGTTTCTTTTTAAAATACTTCCATGACTCTAGCCAACAATTCTGTATTAACACAACTGAAGCTTTGTTTCCAATGAGGATAACAAACAAAGACCTAAGTCCTCTGGTAAGGTGAGGTACTTAGCCAATTAACATATCCTTAGAAGCTTAAAATTAGCTTCAAATATTCTTTTCTGGAGTAGTGCAACAGCTACTCCCCAAATATTAAAGCTCATTTTGAGAGCAAAGGTTTGTAGTAAAAATTTCCATATACACTCAAAGATTCAAAGTTCTAACTTCTTACATTGAAGAAGCAACAAAATTACATAATATAAGGCTATTAGCCATTCTTTAGTAAAAATTTTAATGATATCACTTTATGGGCTCTCTAAAATTATAAGCAAGCTCATGAAATGAAAACTCAAAATCAATCCTCTAAATCTATCTTGAAATGGCAGTTGGAGTAAGCAAACAAGCTGTAATGCTCTCACAAGTTCCAAAACCTCATCAATCCTTCATAAATCCTGTAACAATCTCTACCTGTTTGATTTTTCTTAATTACAAATAAGTCTGAGTTAGTCAATGTAACACAGGCAATCCTTAATCACAATCTTTCAGTTCTCCTTGTAACACCAGAGCACAGCCACAACTTTGGAAAGTCACCTGAGTTCTGAGTATGTGACTAGGCATCTGTTCTTGGGGCAGTGGAATTAGCATCAAAATACAGATAACTCCAGGGCAAACCACAACTTTGGAAAGCAAAACTCAACCTCTAACAAACTAGCTTCTAAAATCCAGTCTCCAAAACACCGTTACAAAGTTTGACTGTCAATTCCTATAAGTGAATGCACGATTGTGTGGTCTCCAATACCTCAACAAAGAGACATTGCCCTAAAATCTTTTAGAAGCCTGGTTTCTAGAATAAGAATTCCATAAAAATATTATCTCAATTTAGACCTGTTTCCCTAGGTTGGCTCATGCCACATGTTGTCTAGAATGACTTTATCCAAATTACCAGTTTTATGTCAACTTTCTGTTACCAATATTATACCTTTTTAACCCTATCCAATAACTTAAAAGCCAATAGTCCATAACCAAGGCATATAAAGCATATTTATGCATTTAAAACCAATCAGAAACAAAATTGAATTGGCTACACATATCTTTAATATTTAGACCAAGCACCATTTTTACCTTTTTAGCTATGATTTTTTTTTGTTTTCTGATGGATAAATTTGATGTTATCTTTTTTTTTTTATTAACTTGAGTATTTCTTATATACATTTCAAGTGTTATTCCCTTTCCCGGTTTCCGGGCAAACATCCCCCTCCCACCTCCCCTTCCTTATGGGTGTTCCCCTCCCAACCCTCCCCCATTGCCGCCCTCCCCCCAACAGTCTAGTTCACTGGGGGTTCAGTCTTAGCAGGACCCAGGGCTTCCCCTTCCACTGGTGCTCTTACTAGGATATTCATTGCTATCTATGGGGTCAGAGGCCAGGGTCAGTCCATGTATAGTATTTAGGTAGTGGCTTAGTCCCTGGAAGCTCTGGTTGCTTGACATTGTTGTACTTTTGGGGTCTCGAGCCCCTTCAAGCTCTTCCAGTTCTTTCTCTGAATCCTTCAACGGGGGACCTATTCTCAGTTCAGTGGTTTGCTGCTGGCATTCGCCTCTGTATTTGCTGTATTCTGGCTGTGTCTCTCAGGAGCGATCTACATCCGGCTCCTGTCGGTCTGCACTTCTTTGCTTCATCCATCTTGTCTAATTGGGTGGCTGTATATGTATGGGCCACATGTGGGGCAGGCTCCGAATGGGTGTTCCTTCAGTCTCTGTTTTAATCTTTGCCTCTCCCTTCCCTGCCAAGGGTATTCTTTTTCCTCATTTAAAGAAGGAGTGAAGCATTCACATTTTGATCATCCGTCTTGAGTTTCCTTTGTTCTAGGGATCTAGGGTAATTCAAGCATTTGGGCTAAAAGCCACTTATCAATGAGTGCATACCATGTTTGCCTTTCTGTGATTGGGTTAGCTCACTCAGGATGATATTTTCCAGTTCCAACCATTTGCCTACGAATTTCATAAACTCGTTGTTTTTGATAGCTGAGTAATATTCCATTGTGTAGATGTACCACATTTTCTGTATCCATTCCTCTGTTGAAGGGCATCTGGGTTCTTTCCATTTTCTGGCTATTATAAATAAGGCTGCGATGAACATAGTGGAGCACGTGTCTCTTTTATATTTTGAGGCATCTTTTTGGTATATGCCCAAGAGAGGTATAGCTGGATCCTCAGGCAGTTCAATGTCCAATTTTCTGAGGAACCTCCAGACTGATTTCCAGAACGGTTTTACCAGTCTGCAATCCCACCAACAATGGAGGAGTGTTCCTCTTTCTCCACATCCTCGCCAGCATCTGCTGTCACCTGAGTTTTTGATCTTAGCCAATCACACTGGTATGAGGTGAAATCTCAGGGTTGTTTTGATTTGCATTTCCCTTATGACTAAAGATGTTGAACATTTCTTTAGGTGTTTCTCAGCCATTCGGCATTCCTCAGCTGTGAATTCTTTGTTTAGCTCTGAACCCCATTTTTAATAGGGTTGTTTGTTTCCCTGCGGTCTAACTTCTTGAGTTCTTTGTATATTTTGGATATAAGGCCTCTATCTGTTGTAGGATTGGTAAAGATCTTTTCCCAATCTGTTGGTTGCCGTTTTGTCCTAACCACAGTGTCCTTTGCCTTACAGAAGCTTTGCAGTTTTATGAGATCCCATTTGTCGATTCTTGATCTTAGAGCATAAGCCATTGGTGTTTTGTTCAGGAAATTTTTTCCAGTGCCCAAGTGTTCCAGATGCTTCCCTAGTTTTTCTTCTATTAGTTTGAGTGTGTCTGGTTTGATGTGGAGGTCCTTGATCCACTTGGACTTAAGCTTTGTACAGGGTGATAAGGATGGATCGATCTGCATTCTTCTACATGTTGCGCTCCAGTTGAACCAGCACCATTTGCTGAAAATGCTATCTTTTTTCCATTGGATGGTTTGTCTCCTTTGTCAAAAATCAAGTGACCATAGGTGTGTGGGTTCATTTCTGGGTCTTCAATTCTATTCCATTGGTCTATCTGTCTGTCTCTGTACCAATACCATGCAGTTCTTATCACTATTGCTCTGTAATACTGCTTGAGTTCAGGGATAGTGATTACCCCTGAAATCCTTTTATTGTTGAGGATAGCTTTAGCTATCCTGGGTTTTTTGTTATTCCAGATGAATTTGCAAATTGTTCTGTCTAACTCTTTGAAGAATTGGATTGGTATTTTGATGGGGATTGCATTGAATCTGTAGCTTGCTTTTGGTAAAATGGCCATTTTTACTATATTAATCCTGCCAATCCATGAGCATGGGAGATCTTTCCATCTTCTGAGGTCTTCTTCAATTTCTTTCCTCAGTGTCTTGAAGTTCTTATTGTACAGATCTTTTACTTGCTTGGTTAAAGTCACACCGAGGTACTTTATATTATTTGGGTCTATTATGAAGGGTGTCGTTTCTCTAATTTCTTTCTCGGCTTGTTTTTCTTTTGTATAGAGGAAGGCAACTTATTTATTTGAGTTAATTTTATACCCAGCCACTTTGCTGAAGTTGTTTATCAGCTTTAGTAGTTCTCTGGTGGAACTTTTGGGATCACTTAAATATACTATCATGTCATCTGCAAATAGTGATATTTTGACTTCTTCTTTTCCGATCTGTATCCCCTTGATCTCCTTTTGTTGTCTGATTGCTCTGGCTAGAACTTCAAGAACTATATTGAATAAGTAGGGAGAGAGTGGGCAGCCTTGTCCAGTCCCTGATTTTAATGGGATTGCTTCAAGTTTCTCTCCATTTAGTTTAATGTTAGCAACTGGTTTGCTGCATATGGCTTTTACTATGTTTAGGTATGGGCCTTGAATTCCTATTCTTTCCAGGACTTTTATCATGAAGGGGTGTTGAATTTTGTCAAATGCTTTCTCAGCATCTAATGAAATGATCATGTGGTTCTGTTCTTTCAGTTTGTTTATATAATGGATCACGTTGATGGTTTTCCTTATATTAAACCATCCCTGCATGCCTGGGATGAAGCCTACTTGATCATGGTGGATGATTGTTTTGATGTGCTCTTTGATTCGGTTTGCCAGAATTTTATTGAGTATTTTTGCGTCGATATTCATAAGGGAAATTGGTCTGAAGTTCTCTTTCTTTGTTGTGTCTTTGTGTGGTTTAGGTATAAGAGTAATTGTGGCTTCGTAGAAGGAATTCGGTAGTGCTCCATCTGTTTCAATTTTGTGGAATAGTTTGGATAATATTGGTATGAAGTCTTCTATGAAGGTCTGATAGAATTCTGCACTAAACCCATCTGGACCTGGGCTCTTTTTGGTTGGGAGACCTTTAATGACTGCTTCTATGTCCTTAGGAGTTATGGGGTTGTTTAACTGGTTTATCTGTTCCTGATTTAACTTTGATACCTGGTATCTGTCTAGGAAATTGTCCATTTCCTGAAGATTTTCAAGTTTTGTTGAATATAGGTTTTTATAGTAAGATCTGATGATTTTTTGAATTTCCTCTGAATCTGTTGTTATGTCTCCCTTTTCATTTCTGATTTTGTTAATTTGGACGCACTCTCTGTGTCCTCTCGTTAGTCTGGCTAAGGGTTTATCTATCTTGTTGATTTTCTCAAAGAACCAACTTTTGGTTCTGTTGATTCTTTCTATGGTCCTTTTTGTTTCTACTTGGTTGATTTCATCTCTGAGTTTGATTATTTCCTGCCTTCTACTCCTCCTGGGTGTATTTGCTTCTTTTTGTTCTAGAGCTTTTAGGTGTGCTGTCAAGCTGCTGACATATGCTCTTTCCTGTTTCTTTCTGCAGGCACTCAGCGCTATGAGTTTTCCTCTTAGCACAGCTTTCATTGTGTCCCAGAAGTTTGGGTATGTTGTATCTTCATTTTCCTTAAATTCTAAAAAGTTTTTAATTTTTTTCTTTATTTCTTCCTTGACCAGGTTATCATTGAGTAGAGCATTTTTCAATTTCCACGTATATGTGGGCATTCTTCCCTTATTGTTATTGAAGACCAGTTTTAGGCCGTGGTGGTCCGATACCACGCATGGGATTATTTCTATCTTTCTGTACCTGTTGAGGCCCGTTTTTTGACCAATTATATGGTCAATTTTGGAGAAAGTACCATGAGGAGCTGAGAAGAAGGTATATCCTTTTGCTTTAGGATAAAATGTTCTATAAATATCCGTTAAATCCATTTGGCTCATGACTTCTCTTAGTCTGTCGACATCACTGTTTATTTTCTGTTTCCATGATCTGTCCATTGATGAGAGTGGGGTGTTGAAATCTCCCACTATTATTGTGTGAGGTGCAATGTGTGTTTTGAGCTTTAGTAAGGTTTCTTTTACATATGTAGGTGCCCTTGTATTTGGGGCATAGATATTTAGGATTGAGAGTTCATCTTGGTGGATTTTTCCTTTGATGAATATGAAGTGTCCTTCCTTATCTTTTTTGATGACTTTTAGTTGGAAATTGATTTTATTTGATATTAGAATGGCTACTCCAGCTTGCTTCTTCTGACCATTTGCTTGGAAAGTTGTTTTCCAGCCTTTCACTCTGAGGTAGTGTCTGTCTTTGTCTCTGAGGTGTGTTTCCTGTAGGCAGCAGAATGCAGGGTCCTCGTTGCGTATCCAGTTTGTTAATCTATGTCTTTTTATTGGGGAGTTGAGGCCATTGATATTGAGAGATATTAAGGAATAGTGATTATTGCTTCCTGTTATATTCATATTTGGATGTGAGGTTATGTTTGTGTGCTTTCATTCTCTTTGTTTTGTTGCCAAGACGATTAGTTTCTTGCTTCTTCTAGGGTATAGCTTGCCTCCTTATGTTGGGCTTTACCATTTATTATCCTTTGTAGTGCTGGATTTGTAGAAAGATATTGTGTAAATTTGGTTTTGTCATGGAATATCTTGGTTTCTCCATCAATGTTAATTGAGAGTTTTGCAGGATACAGTAACCTGGGCTGGCATTTGTGTTCTCTTAGGGTCTGTATGACATCTGTCCAGGATCTTCTGGCTTTCATAGTCTCTGGCGAGAAGTCTGGTGTAATTCTGATAGGTCTGACTTTATATGTTACTTGACCTTTTTCCCTTACTGCTTTTAATGTTCTTTCTTTATTTTGTGCGTTTGGTGTTTTGACAATTATGTGACGGGAGGTGTTTCTTTTCTGGTCCAATCTGTTTGGAGTTCTGTAGGCTTCTTGTATGTCTATGGGTATCTCTTTTTTTAGGTTAGGGAAGTTTTCTTCTATGATTTTGTTGAAGATATTTACTGGTCCTTTGAGCTGGGAGTCTTCACTCTCTTCTATACCTATTATCCTTAGGTTTGATCTTCTCATTGAGTCCTGGATTTCCTGTATGTTTTGGACCAGTCGCTTTTTCCCCTTTACATTATCTTTGACAGTTGAGTCAATGATTTCTATGGAATCTTCTGCTCCTGAGATTCTCTCTTCCATCTCTTGTAATCTGTTGGTGAAGCTTGTATCTATAGCTCCTTGTCTCTTCTTTTGGTTTTCTATATCCAGGGTTGTTTCCATGTGTTCTTTCTTGATTGCTTCTATTTCCATTTTTAATTCCTTCAACTGTTTGATTGTGTTTTCCTGGAATTCTTTCAGGGATTTTTGCGTCTCCTCTCTATGGGCTTCTACTTGTTTATTTATGTTTTCCTGGAATTCTTTCAGGGATTTTTGCGATTCTTTCAGGCATTTTTGCGATTCCTCTCTGTAGGCTTCTACTTGTTCTCTAAGGGAGTTCTTCACGTCTTTCTTGAAATCCTCCAGCATCATGATCAAAAATGATTTTGAAACTAGATCTTGCTTTTCTGGTGTGTTTGGATATTCCATGTTTATTTTGATGGGAGAATTGGGCTCCGATGGTGCCATGTAGTCTTGGTTTCTGTTGCTTGGGTTCCTGCGCTTGCCTCTCGCCATCAGATTATCTCTAGTGTTACTTTGTTCTGCTATTTCTGACAGTGGCTAGACTGTCCTATAAGCCTGTGTGTCAGGAGTGCTGTAGACCTGTTTTCCTCTCTTTCAGTCAGTTATGGGGATAGAGTGTTCTGCTTTCCGGCATGTAGTTTTTCCTCTCTACAGGTCTTCAGCTGTTCCTGTGGGGCTGTGTCTTGAGTTCAGCAGGCAGCTTTCTTGCAGCAGAAAAGTTGGTCTTACCTGTGGTCCCGAGGCTCAAGTTCGCTCGTGGGGTGCTGCTCACGGGCTCTCTGCAGCGGCAGCAACCAGGAAGACTTGTGCCGCCATTTCCGGGAGCTTCAGTGCACCAGGGTTCCAGATGGTCTTTGGCTTTTTCCTCTGGCGTCCGAGATGTGTGTGCAGAGAGCAGTCTCTTCTGGTTTCCCAGGCTTGTCTGCCTCTCTGAAGGTTCAGCTCTCCCTCCCACGGGATTTGGGTGCAGAGAACTGTTTATCCGGTCTGTTTCCTTCAGGTTCTGGTGGTGTCTCAGGCAGGGGTCCTGCCACTCCTGGGCCCTCCCCCACGGGAGCCCAGAGGCCTTATACAGTTTCCTCTTGGGCCAGGGATGTGGGCAGGGGTGAGCAGTGTTGGTGGTCTCTTCCGCTCTGCAGCCTCAGGAGTGCCCACCTGACCAGGCGGTTGTATCTCTCTCTCACAGTGTCTGGGGGCAGAGAGCTGCTGCGGGCCGGGATCTGTGGGTCTTTAGCTATGATTTTAAGAGAAGCACCTTGTCACCTGTTGAGTCTAATAATCAGCTCATGCAGACACTCACCCCTGGGCAGCTTCTCCAGCTGACCTAGACTCCTGGCTACAGGTGTAGGGCTCTAAAGGCCGATTGAAACTGTTTTTATTCATTTGTTTCTTTTTGAAACGAGTTTAAACCAAATCAAGGTGTGAACGACCAGCAGATAAAGTTTTTACCATTTTCTCTTTTGAACATGAAACATAAAACATTTAAGCAACAAGAAACAAAAACCACAGACATAAACTGACATACATGGACAGCTTGGTGCACCAAGGACAGACAATAGACAAAGGGGAAAAACTAGATGGTGTCCCAGCATAGGAACCCAGGTTCCAATAGGAGTCAGCAGAGAGGTAGGATTTCTCCTTTCCCACCACTTCCACGGTGACCATCCATTCGAGTGGAGTTGATATGGACGATGGATTGTCTCAATTCCTGGACTAGTCCATCAACGTGTTGAAACCAAATTCCTGTAAGATACTGAGATATATTACGGGATATCTGAGCAGCACGACTGACATTCACAAATGGTATGGAAGTGAAACACAGCCTGAATATTTCCACTCACAACCCAATTACATTAACTCCATCAAGCTGTGCATGGGCATTGAGATGTCCTTTAGTTTGATTCTCCTGAATAAATTTTCAGGCGGTCTGCCTCTATCAAATCTGATCAGTATGATTCTGTGAAGCTTAAACAAAATTACCAGCCTTGTCTACAAAGGATCCATAACTTTTGGTTTCTTCACAGTGACTCTCCACCTAGGCCCATATCTTTCTTCTTCATAGTGAGCTGCCTCATCTTCTAAATCCTCTTCCTCAGAGGAGCCAAGCTCGTCTGTTTCTGAGCTATCAAGCTCTAAAGCCTCTAACTCCTTTACCGAATAAAGGCTTCTCCTTTTCAAAACTTTTTTTCTCCTTTCTCTGTTTTTCTCCCAGGGCGTTCTTTCCCCAACCTCTCACTCCCTCAGATCTGAAGTCTTTGGAAGGGTTTTTTTTCTTATATTTATCTTTTCTCTTTGAGCTCTTTAATTTTTTTTATCCCGGCCTGTTTCTGACATGCTGCCTTGTAACTCCCCTAGCACTCTCTGTCCTGCTATTACAGTTGGGTGGCTCCCATCTTCTAGGCACGACCTCTGATGTAGCCTAGCAGCAGCCACAAAATCAAAAACCAAAAGAGAAAGCATGAAGGCTGCTAAAATGATAATAAAAACTTCCGCCGCATCTTCTAGCGGGGGAGAGAAGTGGAACAGATCAAGACCAAACATATCTTTCAGAGCTTACCTTAAACACTACAGTTCTGGATTCTCTCTGTGGACGGAGGACCCCTCCTCGGCACCTGGCGATGGTGTGGCGTTTTCTCCCGGGTTTCAGAACCAGATATCCCGCGCTATCTCACCAGCAAGAACACTCGGGGACACACGAATCCTTCTGCAGCAAAAACGTTTACCGTATCTTAAAGAGAGGGCCCGGGGCGCCAGCATGGCACGGCTTATATACACCCTAGCATGGCACATCCACACCTGATTGGTTGCCTACCCATGATCTCATAGGCACGCCCCAGAGTGGGCAAAGACCTGGCACGAAGGCACTCTTGCACATGTGCACACAGTTAACTTCCTGAAAGGAAGTCGGCTGGCGCGGCGGAGGCCAGCGCCATCTTGTAATGGCAAAAAGCTATCCCGGCTTTCCACGTGGGGCACAGTGGAAGCCAGCACCATCTTGTGGTGGCGAATGTTATTGCGGCTCTCCACACACGTACTGGTAAAAGATTTTGTTCACACCTAATAATAAACCCAAACGTCACCATCAACAAAAGAAGAATTCTCAGAAAGCCTACATGCCACATTATTAGGCATGTGCTAGGAGACAACATTTCTTTTTCATTTCATTCAATTGACACTGGAAAAAAAACACATGAGTCTATCAATATCTGATTGACTTATCAAAATGGAAATCCTACACAGTTCAACCTAATAATTATAAAGTTTCTATCATGGACAGGACACATAAAAATGATATCTTCACAGAAGAACTGAACAAACAGCAAAATTCTTACAATTTCACAAAAATCAGAGGATACAAAGATACAAAGGAAGGAATTTCAGAAGTAGACAGTTTGTAGAAAAACCTAAGGCTGAAAATCTATTCAGAAAGCTGGTCCAAGATCCCTGGGAAATTTACCATCTGGTAGCACCTCCCTTTAGCATTAGGAATCATTATTGCGCCCAGTTCAACTTGTGCCATGGTTTCTAAAAACTTCTAGATTAAATGTAGTTTGTGCTTAAGAATGTATACACAGCGGGGCTGGAGAGATGCTTCAGTGGCTAAGAACATTGGCTGGCATTCCAGAGTACCTGGATTCTGCAGTGTGACACATTAAAAATCAGATCCACACTAACGCTGGCGAGGTACCTATTACAGTAAATACTAAAACAAAACAAACAAACAAAAAAAAAAAACTAGAACCTTATGACCCCACCACGGGTGCCGGAACTAGCCATAACTTATCTCTGGTTACTATCTCTCCCAGCAGTTCTCTGCTAGCCATGAACTTTCTGGTTCCAATTACTTGGTAAAATCATGACTCGATAAACTGTAACTCAACAATCCCATTTATATGTTAAATTCTCAATCCACTCACAACCAATTGATAAATATATAAACTGCCCACCAAGATAAGATAAACTGACCTATAGAAATCCATCCCTTAAGAAATATTCATAAAACCTGTAACTATGTCTGCCTCCATGTTGTTTCTCTTTCTCTTCTGCTTCTCCCTCTCCTTCTAAAACCTCTGTTCCCACCTCCCATCTCATGCAATGACAAGCCTTGTATTTTCTTGTGTCTGCCTTTACCTCCATAACCACATCAACCTACAGGCACCAGCCAGCAGTCTCAGTCTGTTTCCGGCCCAGGATCCAAGACCACGTTTTCCTTTTATCCAAAGCCTGTTCCATCAAGGCCGGCTCTGCCTCTCCAGAGCTCAGTAGTCACTCTCCACCTCAATGCTGGCTGCTGCCAAATCTGCCTTGCACTCCTAAATTCCCAAGGCCAGCAGGGGTGCATGCACGTCTTGCAAACCCACTGGCTGCAGTTACCTTTCTCTGGAACCCAGTTGAGTTACCACATGAAGTAAAACACCACACAATCTTAGTTTAGAGTCAACATATAACACAATAGCTGGGCGCAGAACCTAGTATCCTAATTTTATAAATTACTCTGTTGGAAATCTTCCATCGGTGGATCTTCGTTTATCTGCCACTAGAACAGCCTCCGGCTTCCTACATTGCGTCTGCTTACTCCCGCAGTAGAAAACAAGTTTCTTCCTCCTCTGTTCTCTCTTCCTCTTCCTGACCCGGAAGTCCCACCTCCTCGCCCAGAGATCAGTTTCTTTTAAACTTTTTTTATTAGGGGAAAATCCCACTACAATTCCCAGCTCCCATATAAGAGCTCACAATAGTCTGTAACTCCAGTTCTGGACATCTATGTCCCAGCATTCATGTACTGCACAGTCGTATGCAGACAGAACACCTACACATACATAAAAACGTTAAGCCAGGCCAACAGTCTCTACAAAGAGGAGATGAAGCACAGGAACTGATAATAATTCTTGGTATGTGAATACCTTTGACTAGTATATAAGTCAGTCCATTCACCAACCTAGTCCAAGGTAGAAGTGCTCCTTGAAGTTTCTCCTATAAAACCTAACGTCAAACTTTAAAATGGCAATTTATTAATCTTTTTTTATATCTGCATTATAGTTTATATCTACATTTGAGTGAAGAAGTTTGTGACATTAACACAATGAGACTCTGGCTTTTCTTTTCTTTCCTACTTCATAGGATCTGAAGAAGAAGCTGAGGAAAAACAGGACAGTGAGAAACCGCTTTTAGAACTATGAGTTCTGCTCTGTGAAGTAAGTGTTAATAAATGAAATTGTACCAACAGAGTGTTGAAGTGTGGGCATTTCCTTGGAGTAGATTTGAAGGAACTGTCATGGAGTATGCGGCCAGCCAAAGCCAGATTTGTCCTGCTTGTGTGTGTGTAACAACAATTTAGGTTGAGGCCTTTATATTGTATATGGGCTGTAAGTATGTATAACTTTAAAGATCCCTCAGAGACCTGCATTTCTAAGGAAATAAGGATTAACTTAGCCAAACTATCAGTCCCAGCTGTTGGCTTAATTTCAAACACCCTCCTAATCATGGCTTAAGGTCATCAATCCTCGTGCAGGGACATCAGCAAAGAGGAGCAGTGCTTCTCGACATAACTACTGGAGAAGAGGCAATCAGACTGTGGCTCGAAAAGCAGGGGAAGGCAGATGAGCCCCATGTCTGTGACACTGTCAGCACACAAGCACAGCACAGCAGCTAGACACACACAAGAGGCAGAACTGTCAACATGAAATACTCAGGCTTTATGGTAAACCCTTTAAAGTAAAGCCGTCTGTTGTCATGCCAGTGTCCTCGATGTATCTCTGTCACAGCCCACCTGCAGTACTGAGTTAGGAAACACAGCACTTGGCCTCTGACCACTGCTCACTACCTGTCTCCATTCTTTCTCTAAGTGTGAAGAACCTCACTGCAAGTCATCCAAGGAGGCCAGCTGAAGTGGTGGATCTGCTCACTGCTGGATGCTGATGAGCTAGTGAGTTTATTTATGGTGATACCTCATGGACATTGCTCAACCTCCACACACATCATCCCTGCCTGTGACCATTGGGTCATGCTGTGGTCCTTCCTCTAGTCTGTGAGTTTCGGTCTGACCTGATAATGAATAACTCGGTCTCGTGCTGCATCTGAATCAAAAGACTGCTTAATATATTAAAATAACAATTTTGTAGTGAGATACCTTTTTATTTCAATTCTCAGAATGTATTTTTTTTGTTTCATGTCTCAGATTTCTTTTGTATTTCTTTCTAACTCCTTACATTTCACTTCTGTTTTTAAACTCATGCACATGTGCTCTTTATACAATTTTAAAATAATAAATCCAACATATCAAAATGACTGTTGTGTTTTGTCTATATTATATATGTCTGTTAGGAGTGGTGCAGTTACAAAAGGAAGAGGGTGTGGCGGGGGGCATAGAAACTATTGCCCTGTGTGTTGTACGACTTTCTTGGGACTCCTTGTTCTGAGGTAGTCTGATGTTCTGCAGACAAACAACCTGCAAATGCTTTCGCTGCCACTTTTCCTGGATGTTTACGTCGTTAGGATTAATGTCAACTAATTTTGTCATCAACTGTTTCTCCAGTCATTTTTCCAGATCCACTTTTGGCTTCCTGGAAGGGCAGAGTGAGCCTCCATCCTTGATTGGTGTCATGCAGGCAAGGTTAACTGCATGCAGCAGCAGTGCTTCAGTCTTGGGTAGAAACAGGTCCTGTGCAGATCCAGTCCTGCGTAGGCACCGTTTCAAGAGTGTGCCTACTTCAGCAGTGTCATAAGGAATCTTCAGGGAGGCTGGGGTGCAACCAAGGAGGGCTTCTCATAGTAACAGAGAATAGAGGGAACTCTCCAGGTCTGTTCTTGGGACAGGACCTCAGGAACTTGGAACAATTTCAGTGACAGCTCCCCGTGTCAGGAATGGAGCAGTATGTACTTGAAGCCTAGCCAGATGTCAGTGCTGAGAAAGAACGCTGCTGAGGAAGGAAGTGCTGGCCTGAGCCAGTAGATGCAGCCAGTTCTCTCTTGGGAAGACTGCAGCCATGTGAAGAAGTTGACAGGTGGCCATGGAATACCTGCAACTGTGAAATCAGACATGGAGTCTTAGGGAGATGATCTCAGTGGTAGTCATGCTTCCTCTGGCTCAGGAAGAATGAGCCCTAGGCTGTGGGCCTCTGCTCTGTACCCAGCCTCTTTGACCTCTCAATACTGTATGATGGTGTCATAGTTAGCTTTACTGTGGTGCCTCTGGGATCAGGCCAGATAGGGTTTTGGTGCACTGAGTTGCCTTCCATTTCATTGCTCATGAAGCACATTACTGTGGCCCTCCTCTCTGTCACCTGGAATTAAAGGGAAAAGTGTCAGCATCTGGTCGTAGCTGAAGCAGCTGAGCACTGAGTCCCGCTGTCCTCAGTGTGACTCTTCAGTTTGGCAGCCACCACCCAGCGTGAAGCTAATTTTTCTCCTGCCAGCCACGGCCATTTGAAGCAGAGCAGAGCAGAGCAGAGCTGGCTGTGGTTTAACTGCTCTTATTTTCTCTCCTAACACCCTAGCTACCCTTTGTGCTGCCCCAATCAGTGGTGGGTTTGGCTTTGAGCATTTTCCAGGAAGCAACCACATTGACCCCACAGGTAAACAAAAGATGCCTGAGAAAATAAAGCCACCAGCCATGGCAGCGCCATCCTGCACACCATTAACCTCCAGTGTCCTCTCCTCCCCTGCAACTGCACTCTGTACTGTTGAGACTTGGAGCCCTGGTGGACTGGAAGAAGGGTGCTGAGACTTCTGACCTCAGGAGATGCTGCCTGTGTCCTGGCCAGTCTCGACCTCACGAAGCTCCTAATGTTAGTTGTCAGTTCCCTGTCTGTACTTAACACCTCAGAAAGATTTCCGTGTCTGCAAAGCCGGGCCGGGAACTTGGACTGAAAAAGTCTGATCAGCTCCGGACTATCAAGGCTGATTGTAACCAACCTTTCCAGGGTTAAAGTTAGACGTTATTGATTCAAATGTAGTTCTAACTTCGCAAGTGTCCATTGGAAAAGGTGTGTCTCACGAACTGAACTCTCATCCAGCTACCACATGTAGAACATCTGGTAGATTATCTGATTATCTCTGTTTACAGAAATGCACTAAGAGGTGCTTTGTTTGCTGGTATTGCTGCACAGTAGAAAATGGGGGAAGGAAGATGAATAGACACATGTGATAGACATAAAAAGTCAAACTGATGAGACATTTACATTCAGAAAAAATAAATTGATGATACCATGAGACCCTGTTTTATACTGGAAGGTTAGGATAGCAATGAAGTTTGGCAGGCCCCTTCCAGGGGTTCACACACACCTGGGCTGCAGAGCTAAGTTGGGCTTTCTGAAGGGGCATTTGGCATATTTTGTCAGTATCACTAGAGAACATGAAAAAGGTCTGTTATTGTACATATGTGCGAATGTGCATGTCCACACAGAGGCAAGCCCAAGTGTTGACTTTCAGACACTGTCCACTCAGGGTGGCCTTGAACTCACCAAGTAAGCTAGGCTGACTGGCCAGTGAGCACCAGGGATATGCATATCATAACCTCCTCCTGGTGAGATTAAAAGTGTGTATCACTGTTCTTGAACTCTTATGAGGGCGCTTTAGAGATTGATTTGATCCTTCATCATTATAAAACGTATTTTTGTTTTGCAAAAAAATTTTAATTGCAAAATAAAAAATACAAAGTGCTGTATGTAAGTACTGGAGAAAACTCCAAGGTGTGTTGTCTAGAAGTTTTCTCTTTCCTTTATAATTGAGACATGGAATTTCTAAACTAGTCTAGCTGTATGTATAGTGGAGAAGAATTTGAAGGACTCTGCTTGCCCATGCTCCATGGGTGGTTAAGAAAACCCGAAAAGCTTGTCAGCCCAATTGTCCCAGCTGTTAAGGTTCGAGCACACTCAGCTATTTCTCAAAGGCCTGCCTCGGGGGTAAGACTGGTAATTGTAGTTAAGACCTTTTGAAGTTTTGGAAGAAAGGCTACTGTCCAGACAGGACTTCCTTCATGTGAGATTGTGCAAGTCTTCGTTTTCTTTGAGTGCCTTTAAGTACAGACTTCTGTTCCCAAATTTATTTTATCACATTATGTGATATGTAGCATAACTGCCTTGGTGGACAGGAAGTTAGTGTGGAAGTTGGTCTTGCATAAACAATCTATGGCAGGTTGACTGATGTAATTCTAACAGCAGCATAAAACCAGGAGATGAAAGGGAGATGAGTCATTCTCTCAATCAGTTCTTAGCCTAGTGAGGAAGATTTTCTGAAGATATTCTGAAGAATATCTTTTTCTACTCCATAGTCAAATGATTTAGAATGCAAGAGGTAGGCTGCTGAACCCAGGCAGCCTGGGTTCAAATCCTTGCTTGAGTTCTTAGCTGCAGGGTTATGGGAAGGTTTCTTACTCATCTTAACCTCGGTTTCCCAACCTATAGAATGTCACTTAGCCTTGTCTCACTGGGTACAAATGAGATATAAAATAAGGCTCCACATTCTATGATTAATGTTCTACATTAGGCTTTCTGCAATTGAATTGGCATGTGCATAGAAACTGGAATATGTTCTCCACAACATAGTTAAATTTCATCATGAGACTAAATCTTAACATATAATATAATGTGTATGTCACACAGTGGGAGAAAAAAATGAATGCTTTCATTTCTGGTCCAATCTACTTGGAGTTCTGTAGGCTTCTTGTATGCCTATGGGTATCTCTTTTTTTAGGTTAGGGAAGTTTTCTTCTATGATTTTGTTGAAGGTATTTAGTGGTCCTTTGAGCTGGGAGTCTTCACTCTCTTCTATACCTATTATCCTTAGGTTTGATCTTCTCATTGAGTCCTGGATTTCCTGTATGTTTTGGACAAGTAGCTTTTTCTGCTTTACATTATCTTTGACAGTTGAGTCAATGATTTCTATGGAATCTTCTGCTCCCGAGATTCTCTCTTCCATCTCTTGTATTCTGTTGGTGAAGCTTGTATCTACAGCTCCTTGTCTCTTCTTTTGATTTTCTATATCCAGGGTTGTTTCCATGTGTTCTTTCTTGATTGCTTCTATTTCCATTTTTTTTTTTAGATCCAATTGGTAAGATATAATTGCCCACTTAAACATACAAAGCCAGGTACCATCTATCCCTTGCACCTTTTATTTACCAAGTCTCCAGCTTCTCCTTCTCCCACAACGACTCCTTGCTTCTCCTCTCTCTCTCTCTTTTCTTTACTCACTCTCCCAAATATATCAACTCTTTTATGTTTTAGTTTCTCCTTCTCTTGCAACGACTCCTAGCTTCTCCCCTCTCTCCATCTCCTGTCTCCTCTAACTCTTCTCGGTTCCCCATCGTGTTTCTAAACTGTCTTTACTCACTCTCCCAAATATATCAACCCTTTCATGCTTTAGTTTCTCTTTCTCTTACGACTCCTAGCTTCTCCCCTCTCTCCATCTCCTGTCTCTTCTAACTCTTCTCAGTTCCCCATCCTGTCTCTCAACCGTTCCCTTCTCCTCCTCAGCTTCCTTCTGTTCCCCTCACACTCTCAACTGTTCCATCCTCTCCCCCCCCCCTTCAGGTTCCACTGGCTCAACTGTCGCCAACTGTCCTCTCTAACCCTATTCTCTGAATCTAATCCCCCTCTTGCTCCTGACTTTTCCCTCTGTCCAAATCTCACGCTCTTGCCTTTATTTAACAAATTCAGAGAAAATTTTAAGGCAAACCACAACATTTCCCCCTTTTTGTCCAGTTAAAAAACCTTTTCCCTATACATAGGTGAACTAAGCATTATTACCATTCTGCAATTTATAAAACCAACAGTATGCTGATCACCCAGTCCATCAATTCTGTTCATTAACCATGTTATCTATATTATATCTTGGCAAGCTTGTATACTATCTGATAACTATCCAATAAAATATGTATATTCAGATTTATACAGCCTGATAGGTTATGAGACTATAATCAGTCTTCAACCCCGTCAGAAATCTGGGAATGACCAAATATCTATACACATAGGAAGCCTAATATGGCTTCCAGAACTGAGAGGTTGTGGAGACAAATCTCCACTAGCACAGTCCCCTGTTAGCAACATGTGAGCACAAGTCTTCAGCCTTCTGGCCCAAAATCAACTGACAGACTCTTGAAATGCAGATTTTGAAGGACTGATCACCCTGTCTTGGCAGAGTTTATTAGTCAAACACCAGAATGGGTAGAGGACACCAAGAAAACAAGCCATTAGATCAATGTGAGCAAAGCTTATATGAACTCACAGAGACTGAGGCAGCCTGCACAGGGCCTGCCCAGGTCTAAACCAGGTCATCTGCTTATTTATTATAGCTTCCTGTTTAGTGTTTTTATAAGATTCCTGAGTGTATGAATGAATGGGTCAGCTTCTTCTGCCTTCTCTTGGAGTCTTTTCCTTCTGTTGGTTTGTCTTGTCCTACACTCAAGTGACAGTTTTTTTTTTTATTTTATTATTTTTTTTATTATCTTGAGTATTTCTTATATACATTTCAAGTGTTATTCCCTTTCCCGGTTTCCGGACAGACATCACCCTCCCCCCTCCCCTTCCTTGTGGGTGTTCCCCTCCCAAACCTCCCCCCATTGCCACCCTCCCCGCATAGTCTAGTTCACTGGGGGTTCAGTCTTAGCAGGACCCAGGGCTTCCCCTTCCATTGGTGATCTTACTAGGATATTCATTGCTACCTATGGGGACAGAGTCCAGGGTCAGTCCATGTATAGTCTTTAGGTAGTGGCTTAGTCCCTGGAAGCTCTGGTTGCTTGACATTGTTGTACTTTTGGGGTCTCGAGCCCCTTCAAGCTCTTCCAGTTCTTTCTCTGATTCCTTCAACGGGGGACCTATTCTCAGTTCAGTGGTTTGCTGCTGGCATTCGCCTCTGTATTTGCTGTATTCTGGCTGTGTCTCTCAGGAGCGATCTACATCCGGCTCCTGTCGGTCTGCACTTCTTTGCTTCATCCATCTTGTCTAATTGGGTGGCTGTATATGTATGGGCCACCTGTGGGGCAGGCTCTGAATGGGTGTTCCTTCAGTCTCTGTTTTAATCTTTGCCTCTCCCTTCCCTGCCAAGGGTATTCTTTTTCCTCATTTAAAGAAGGAGTGAAGCATTCACATTTTGATCATCCGTCTTGAGTTTCCTTTGTTCTAGGGATCTAGGGTAATTCAAGCATTTGGGCTAATAGCCACTTATCAATGAGTGCATACCATGTATGTCTTTCTGTGAGTGGGTTAGCTCACTCAGGATGATATTTTCCAGTTCCAACCATTTGCCTACGAATTTCATAAACTCGTTGTTTTTGATAGCTGAGTAATATTCCATTGTGTAGATGTACCACATTTTCTGTATCCATTCCTCTGTTGAAGGGCATCTGGGTTCTTTCCAGTTTCTGGCTATTATAAATAAGGCTGCGATGAACATAGTGGAGCACGTGTCTCTTTTATATGTTGAGACATCTTTTGGGTATATGCCCAAGAGAGGTATGGCTGGATCCTCAGGCAGTTCAATGTCCAATTTTCTGAGGAACCTCCAGACTGATTTCCAGAATGGTTTTACCAGTCTGCAATCCCACCAACAATGGAGGAGTGTTCCTCTTTCTCCGCATCCTCGCCAGCATCTGCTGTCACCTGAGTTTTTGATCTTAGCCATTCTCACTGGTGTGAGGTGAAATCTCAGGGTTGTTTTGATTTGCATTTCCCTTATGACTAAAGATGTTGAACATTTCTTTAGGTGTTTCTCAGCCATTCGGCATTCCTCAGCTGTGAATTTTTGTTCAGCTCTGAACCCCATTTTTTAATAGGGTTATTTGTGTCCCTGCGGTCTAACTTCTTGAGTTCTTTGTATATTTTGGATATAAGGCCTCTATCTGTTGTAGGATTGGTAAAGATCTTTTCCCAATCTGTTGGTTGCCGTTTTGTCCTAACCACAGTGTCCTTTGCCTTACAGAAGCTTTGCAGTTTTATGAGATCCCATTTGTCGATTCTTGATCTTAGAGCATAAGCCATTGGTGTTTTGTTCAGGAAATTTTTTCCAGTGCCCAAGTGTTCCAGATGCTTCCCTAGTTTTTCTTCTAGTAGTTTGAGTGTGTCTGGTTTGATGTGGAGGTCCTTGATCCACTTGGACTTAAGCTTTGTACAGGGTGATAAGCATGGATCGATCTGCATTCTTCTACATGTTGACCTCCAGTTGAACCAGCACCATTTGCTGAAAATGCTATCTTTTTTCCATTGGATGGTTTTGGCTCCTTTGTCAAAAATCAAGTGACCATAGGTGTGTGGGTTCATTTCTGGGTCTTCAATTCTATTCCATTGGTCTATCTGTCTGTCTCTGTACCAATACCATGCAGTTTTTATCACTATTGCTCTGTAATACTGCTTGAGTTCAGGGATAGTGATTCCCCCTGAAGTCCTCTTATTGTTGAGGATAGCTTTAGCTATCCTGGGTTTTTTGTTATTCCAGATGAATTTGCAAATTGTTCTGTCTAACTCTTTGAAGAATTGGATTGGTATTTTGATGGGGATTGCATTGAATCTGTAGATTGCTTTTGGTAAAATGGCCATTTTTACTATATTAATCCTGCCAATCCATGAGCATGGGAGATCTTTCCATCTTCTGAGGTCTTCTCAATTTCTTTCCTCAGTGTCTTGAAGTTCTTATTGTACAGATCTTTTACTTGCTTGGTTAAAGTCACACCGAGGTACTTTATATTATTTGGGTCTATTATGAAGGGTGTCGTTTCCCTAATTTCTTTCTCGGCTTGTTTCTCTTTTGTATAGAGGAAGGCAACTGATTTATTTGAGTTAATTTTATACCCAGCCACTTTGCTGAAGTTGTTTATCAGCTTTAGTAGTTCTCTGGTGGAACTTTTGGGATCACTTAAATATACTATCATGTCGTCTGCAAATAGTGATATTTTGACCTCTTCTTTTCCGATCTGTATCCCCTTGATCTCCTTTTGTTGTCTGATTGCTCTGGCTAGAACTTCAAGAACTATATTGAATAAGTAGGGAGAGAGTGGGCAGCCTTGTCTAGTCCCTGATTTTAGTGGGATTGCTTCAAGTTTCTCTCCATTTAGTTTAATGTTAGCAACTGGTTTGCTGTATATGGCTTTTACTATGTTTAGGTATGGGCCTTGAATACCTATTCTTTCCAGGACTTTTATCATGAAGGGGTGTTGAATTTTGTCAAATGCTTTCTCAGCATCTAATGAAATGATCATGTGGTTCTGTTCTTTCAGTTTGTTTATATGATGGACCACGTTGATGGTTTTCCTTATATTAAACCATCCCTGCATGCCTGGGATGAAGCCTACTTGATTATGGTGGATGATTGTTTTGATGTGCTCTTGAATTCGGTTTGCCAGAATTTTATTGAGTATTTTTGCGTCGATATTCATAAGGGAAATTGGTCTGAAGTTCTCTTTCTTTGTTGGGTCTTTGTGTGGTTTAGGTATAAGAGTAATTGTGGCTTCATAGAAGGAATTCGGTAGGGCTCCATCTGTTTCAATTTTGTGGAATAGTTTGGATAATATTGGTATAAGGTCTTCTATGAAGGTTTGATAGAATTCTGCACTAAACCCGTCTGGACCTGGGATCTTTTTGGTTGGGAGACCTTTAATGACTGCTTCTATTTCCTTAGGAGTTATGGGGTTGTTTAACTGGTTTATCTGTTCCTGATTTAACTTCGATACCTGGTATCTGTCTAGGAAATTGTCCATTTCCTGAAGATTTTCAAGTTTTGTTGAATATAGGTTTTTATAGTAAGATCTGATGATTTTTTGAATTTCCTCTGAATATGTAGTTATGTCTCCCTTTTCATTTCTGATTTTGTTAATTTGGACGCACTCTCTGTGTCCTCTCGTTAGTCTGGCTAAGGGTTTATCTATCTTGTTGATTTTCTCAAAGAACCAACTTTTGGTTCTGTTGATTCTTTCTATGGTCCTTTTTGTTTCTACTTGGTTGATTTCAGCTCTGAGTTTGATTATTTCCTGCCTTCTACTCCTCCTGGGTGTATTTGCTTCTTTTTGTTCTAGAGCTTTTAGGTGTGCTGTCAACCTGCTGACATATGCTCTTTCCTGTTTCTTTCTGCAGGCACTCAGCGCTATGAGTTTTCCTCTTAGCACAGCTTTCATTGTGTCCCATAAGTTTGGGTATGTTGTACCTTCATTTTCATTAAATTCTAAAAAGTTTTTAATTTCTTTCTTTATTTCTTTCTTGACCAGGTTATCATTGAGTAGAGCATTGTTCAATTTCCACATATATGTGGGCATTCTTCCCTTTTGTTATTGAAGACCAGTTTTAGGCCGTGGTGGTCCGATAGCACGCATGGGATTATTTCTAACTTTCTGTACCTGTTGAGGCCCGTTTTTTGACCAATTATATGGTCAATTTTGGAGAAAGTACCATGAGGAGCTGAGAAGAAGGTATATCCTTTTGCTTTAGGATAGAATGTTCTATAAATATCCGTTAAGTCCATTTGGCTCATGACTTCTCTTAGTCTGTCTACATCTCTGTTTAATTTCTGTTTCCATGATCTGTCCATTGATGAGAGTGGGGTGTTGAAATCTCCCACTATTATTGTGTGAGGTGCAATGTGTGTTTTGAGCTTTAGTAAGGTTTCTTTTACATATGTAGGTGCCCTTGTATTTGGGGCATAGATATTTAGGATTGAGAGTTCATCTTGGTGGATTTTTCCTTTGATGAATATGAAGTGTCCTTCCTTATCTTTTTTGATGACTTTTAGTTGAAAATTGATTTTATTTGATATTAGAATGGCTACTCCAGCTTGCTTCTTCTGACCATTTGCTTGGAAAATTGTTTTCCAGCCTTTCACTCTGAGGTAATGTCTGTCTTTGTCTCTGAGGTGTGTTTCCTGTAGGCAGCAGAATGCAGGGTCCTCGTTGCGTATCCAGTTTGTTAATCTATGTCTTTTTATTGGGGAGTTGAGGCCATTGATATTGAGAGATATTAAGGAATAGTGATTATTGCTTCCCGTTATATTCATATTTGGAAGTGAGGTTATGTTTGTGTGCTTTCATTCTCTTTGTTTTGTTGCCAAGATGATTAGTTTCTTGCTTCTAGGGTATAGCTTGCCTCCTTATGTTGGGCTTTACCCTTTATTATCCTTTGTAGTGCTGGACTTGTAGAAAGATATTGTGTAAATTTGGTTTTGTCATGGAATATCTTGGTTTCTCCATCTATGTTAATTGAGAGTTTTGCAGGATACAGTAACCTGGGCTGGCATTTGTGTTCTCTTAGGGTCTGTATGACATCTGTCCAGGATCTTCTGGCCTTCATAGTTTCTGGCGAAAAGTCTGGTGTGATTCTGATAGGTCTGCCTTTATATGTTACTTGACCTTTTTCCCTTACTGCTTTTAATATTCTTTCTTTATTTTGTGCGTTTGGTGTTTTGAAAATTATGTGACGGGAGGTGTTTCTTTTCTGGTCCAATCTATTTGGAGTTCTGTAGGCTTCTTGTATGCCTATGGCTATCTCTTTTTTTAGGTTAGGGAAGTTTTCTTCTATGATTTTGTTGAAGATATTTACTGGTCCTTTGAGCTGGGAGTCTTCACTCTCTTCTATACCTATTATCCTTAGGTTTGATCTTCTCATTGAGTCCTGGATTTCCTGTATGTTTTGGACCAGTAGCTTTTTCCGCTTTACATTATCTTTGACAGTTGAGTCAATGATTTCTATGGAATCTTCTGCTCCCGAGATTCTCTCTTCCATCTCTTGAATTCTGTTGGTGAAGCTTGTATCTACAGTTCCTTGTCTTTTCTTTTGATTTTCTATGTCCAGGTTTGTTTCCATGTGTTCTTTCTTGATTGCTTCTATTTCCATTTTTAATTCCTTCAACTGTTTGATTGTGTTTTCCTGGTATTCTTTCAGCGATTTTTGCGATTCCTCTCTGTAGGCTTCTACTTGTTCTCTAAGGGAGTTCTTTATGTCTTTCTTGAAGTCCTCCAGCATCATGATCAAATATGATTTTGAAACTAGGTCTTGCTTTTCTGGTGTGTTTGGATATTCCGTGTTTGCTTTGGTGGGAGAATTGGGCTCCGATGATGCCATGTAGTCTTGGTTTCTGTTGCTTGGGTTCCTGTGCTTGCCTCTCGCCATCAGATTATCTCTAGTGTTACTTTGTTCTGCTATTTCTGACAGTGGCTAGACTGTCCTATAAGCCTGTGTGTCAGGAGTGCTGTAGACCTGTTTTCCTGTTTTCTTTCAGCCAGTTATGGGGACAGAGTGTTCTGCTTTCGGGCGTGTAGTTTTTCCTCTCTACAGGTCTTCAGCTGTTCCTGTGGGCCTGTGTCTTGAGTTCACCAGGCAGGTTTCTTGCAGGGGAAAAGTTGGTCCTACCTGTGGTTCCAAGGCTCAAGTTTGCTCGTGGGGTACTGCCTAAGTCCTCTCCGCTGTGGCAGGAACCGGGAAAATCTGTGCCGCTCCTTCCGGGAGCCTCTGTGCACCAGGGTTTCAGATGACGTTTGGTGTTTTCCTCTGGCGCCTGGATGTGCACAGAGTGCAGTCTCTTCTGGTTTCCCAGGCGTGTCTGCCTGTCTGAAGTTTCAGCTCTCCCTCCCACGGGATTTGGTTGCAGAGAACTGTTTATCCGGTCTGTTTCCTTCAGGTTCCGGCAGTGTCTCAGACGCAGGGGTCCTGCCGCTCCCGGGCCCTCCCCTATGGGAACCCAGAGGCCTTATACAGTTGCCTCTTGGGCCAGGGATGTGGGCAGGGGTGGGCAGTGTTGGTGGTCTCCTCCGCTCTGCAGCCTCAGGAGTGCCCACCTGATCAGGCGTTGAGGTCTCTCTCCCACGGGGTTTGGGAGCAGAGAGCTGCTGCGGTCCGGGATCCGCCGGTGTGGTTTCTATTTCCATTTTTAATTCCTTCAACTGTTTGATTGTGTTTTCCTGGAATTCTTTCAGGGATTTTTGTGTCTCCTCTCTATGGGTTTCTACCTGTTTATTTATGTTTTCCTGGAATTTTTTCAGGCATTTTTGTGATTCCTCTCTGTAGGCTTCTACTTGTTCTCTAAGGGAGTTCTTCTCGTCTTTCTTGAAGTCCTCCAGCATCATGATCAAATATGATTTTGAAACTAGATCTTGCTTTTCTGGTGTGTTTGGATATTCCATGTTTATTTTGGTGGGAGAATTGGGCTCCGATGATGCTATGTAGTCTTGGTTTCTGTTGCTTGGGTTCCTGCGCTTGCCTCTCACCATCAGATTTTCTCTAGTGTTACTTTGTTCTGCTATTTCTGACAGTGGCTAGACTGTCCTATAAGCCTGTGTGTCAGGAGTGCTGTAGACCTGTTTTCCTGTTTTCTTTCAGCCAGTTATGGGGACAGAGTGTTCTGCTTTCGGGCATGTAGTTTTTCCTATCTACAGGTCTTCAGCTATTCCTGTGGGCCTGTGTCTTGAGTTCACCAGGCAGGTCACTTGCAGCAGAAAAGTTGGTCTTACCTGTGGTCCCGAGGCTCAAGTTTGCTCGCGGGGTGCTGCCCACAAGCTCTCTGCAGCGGCAGCAACCAGGAAGATATGCGCCGCCCTTTCTGGGAGCTTCCGTGCACTAGGGTTCCAGATGGCGTTTGGTGTTTTCCTCTGGTGTCCGAGACGTGTGTGCTGAGTGCAGTCTCTTCTGGTTTCCCAGGCGTGTCTGCCTCTCTGAAGGTTTAGCTCTCCCTCTCACGGGATTTGGGTGCAGAGAACTGTTTATCTGGTCTGTTTCCTTCAGGTTCCGGCAGTGTCTCAGGCGCAGGGGTCCTGCCGCTCCTGGGCCCTCCCCTATGGGAACCCAGAGGCCTTATACAGTTTCCTCTTGGGCCAGGGATGTGGGCAGGGGTGGGCAGTGTTGGTGGTCTCCTCCGCTCTGCAGCCTCTGGTGTGCCCACCTGACCAGGCGGTGAGGTCTCTCTCCCACGGGGTTTGGGAGCAGAGAGCTGCTGCGGGCCAGGATCCGCAGGTGTGGGACTTCCGGTAAACACAGGAAGTGCCCGGTCCTAGAGGAATTTTGCCTCTGTGTGTCCTGAGTTCACCAGGCAGGTTTCTTGCAGCGGAAAAGTTGGTCTTACCTGTGGTTTCCAGGCTCAAGTTTGCTCGTGGGGTACTGCCTAAGTCCTCTCTGCGGCAGCAGCAACCGGGAAGATCTGCGCCGCTCTTTCCGGGAGCCTTTGTGCACCAGGGTTCCAGATGGCGTTTGGTGTTTTCCTCTGGTGTCTGGATGTGTGCAGAGTGCAGTCTATTCTGGTTTCCCAGGTGTGTCTGCCTCTCTGTAGGTTTAGCTCTCCCTCCCACGGGATTTGGGTGCAGAGAACTGTTTATCCTGTCTGTTTCCTTCAGGTTCCGGCGGTGTCTCAGGCGCAGGGGTCCTGCTGCTCCTAGGCCCTCCCCTACGGGAACCCAGAGGCCTTATACATTTTCCTCTTGGGCCAGGGATGTGGGCAGGGGTGGGCAATGTTGGTGGTCTCCTCCACTCTGCAGCCTCAGGAGTGCCCACCTGACCAGGCGGTGAGGTCTCTCTCCCACGGGGTTTCAGAGCAGAGAGCTGCTGCGGGCCGGGATCCGCGGGTCAAATGAATGCTTTCAAATATTGAAAAATGTTTAAGGAAAAGATATTTACAATGATTAGAAATTTTTACAGAATTATCAATCATGGGATTTTGTAATTAAATATACATGTTGATAGATCACTGTGGGAGGGAAAGACTAAGAGAACAACTCTCTTAGACTCTTAAAATTTTTTGAGGTATGATTTCTGGTCTAGAATCCTACCATCAAAGCACATGGCTTTCCTATATGTATCAATTTTGGTGAACAAGCCTTAGATGAAGACGGATGCACAACTCTCTTCCTCCTCAGAAATGTGCTTGGCTTCACCTGAATCTTTCATGTGGCAAGTTTAAGAACTTCAGAGCCCACTGAGTGTGGAAGAGGTAAGTGTCAGAATGCTGTTCACATCCTGAGAGCATTAGTAGTCCCTGTGCTACCTGCAGCCCATAGCCCACTTCATTAGTGCTCTCCCAGACAGAGCAAGGGCATGGTAGGTACTCACGGGTAAAGGCAGAGCTTCTACTGATGGCAGAGGGGAAGACTACTGTGATGCCAGAGTAAAGCAGAGCCTTTCCCAAAGAAGGACTGAGAATCGATGAACAATGCGTATGTGTACGTGTACGTGTACGTGTATGTGTATGTGTAAGGAAAACAGACATTTAAGCCCTTCAGGAAATTCTTGGGGATGATTCAAGCCATTTGCTTTATTTTTCTCAAATGAGAGTAACTTAGAGGAAGGCACATAATTCATAAATTATCTATGTCTACAAAACAAATGCACTGAATTGAGATCAAACTCCTTTTAAACTTTACTGTTAATGGAAAGTGAATTTAAATGCTCTATAGGATAGAATTGTACCCACATCAGTGCACTCTTAGAGAAACGCAATTTGCCTGGTGCCTTGGTAGAAGCTAAGCCTGTGCCTTTGTGTGAGGTATGCGTGTGGTATCCAGTATTTCTAAGGTAAAATCTGGAACATAGCCCCAGGCTCTCAAGGACTGGCCAGCACAGAACTTTATTAACTCATGTAATATGCACACCTCCAGAGAACACATCACTCTAACTTTCTTTTACAGGAGGAAACTATGGTTCGGTATTTGATCACACACAGATTCTAAATTCTGAATCCAGAGTTGAAACCTAGGTACTCAGGTCTACAATTCATGTTTTCATCTCTCCCATTTGCTTTCCTCTCTGGGGTTTGGATAGCTCTCATGGGAACTATGTGACGACTGGGAAGCATGATACTGTGAAACAGGCACAGAGTTGATCACACAGCATACTTTCTGTTTCCATGGGAATGACTTAAACCAAATGACCTAGTTTCCCCTGAGAGAGCAGTCCCCTTGGCTTTTCCTCTTGGCTGCAGGTCCTAGGACCCACTGTTTCAGAATATTTTCCCAACTGTCATCTGAGATTTAGGATTTAAGATTAGATTACCAACAGACATGTCCTAGTTCAGTTTGTTATGTTTCTTTGAACCTTCAATCACTGTCACAAATAAAAACACACATCACATTAAAATTAGGCTGGATTTTTTTATTATATTTTATAAAACAAAACACAAAATTTAAATCCTAATAAAGTTATTTAGAGCATATGAAGTAAAGGCTTTGGGGGCACTATCTGGTTCTAGGGCATGAAGTGGGGTGACTAGGAACTGGAGTTTATATACATTGGGCCTGTGTTGCTAGGGCTACTAGAGGGACTGAGAGAGGATGGGTCAGGACGATTGGGTGCTTGGAAGCTACTATTTGTTATAGAGTGAAGTTGATTTCTCTGCTCTGAGAATTATAGTAATGATACAAAACCACACATATGTGTCCTTGTGGACATCAAAGTCAGCAAGCAAGCCAAGCTAGACCCTCAGCAGATATTGAGATGTAGGAAGGATGAAGATAGCATGACCTTCCTGTTTCATCATCCACTAGGAATGTTGGCCATCACAAGGCATAGGTACTCTTCTGAACAGACAGAACACAACGAAGGCCAAGTGGACCACACTCTTGAAGAACAGGATGAGGTAGACGTAGAAGGCAGAGGTGGTGGTGACTTGAAGCTGCAGCATATCTAAAAGAATCCTGGAGTTAGTTTCATCGGCTCTTTTGACAAAACAGCACACTTCATCAACTGTTTTTCCTGGTGACCTGCATTGAGGGACAACCCAACACCTACCACTCTTAGCAGAACAGGCAAAAAGACTCATCTTAGAAGTCAGATTAAAAACAATCCTTGAGAAGTTCGTTTATAACCTTCCTACTACTAACAAAAGAAACTACACTCGGAATAGACGGACCCATTTGAAGCTTAAGTGGGGAAAAGTTTAGAAATTTTCACTGTTGGCATATCGAAATAATAACAGATAATATGCATCATGTACAAAGCAAATTTTAAATAATATTCTGATATCTTAGCAGTGAAAGTTTCACATTTTTAATAAAGTAATAGATTTTGGTGGAGGAAGAATTTTCATTTCTACTTGCAATCAGAGAGCACAGAAAAAAAAATAGTTTGCTTAATACATAATGAGTAACCTACAGCCTAAGTCTTTGTTTACAGAAGTGACTTGGAAGAAATGTTACCTAATTCTTTATATACCTCCAGGTATAACTCTCATCCCAGGCATAAATATATGAGCACAAATACAGCATAGAACATCGGAAGCACTGTAGATGAAGCCTGCTGTGCTCCTTCAGGAGACACTGACTAAGGAAGCCCAATGTAGCACAGTGGGATGCACAGGCAATTATAGAATAGGGCACTGCAGAAAAGCCTGAGGTGACCTGTCAATCCAGGTTTCCCAAGACTGTCACCCATCTCTCTCAAGGCTCTCACTAGTGTATAACTAACGGGTAATTGGAATTTTATAAGAAATGCATGCTGTTGTCAATTAAAGCAATGATTGAATTGGGGAGCCACAGTAACTACTTAAAGAGTCAAGGCCATGGTTCTTTCTGGCCTTAAGATAAGAGATCTCAAGTAATGAAATGTTTTAACTCTGTCCTTGGTCAGGTCCATTCCTCGTGTGGCACCTCATATTCTGAGCTCATGGCCCTGAGGAAATGGAAGAGCAGTTAGCCCTAGAATAAATATATGAGTATCATTTTAGTGTATATATTAGGAAAAAGGACCAGAAACTAGCACTCAGTCTGCTCACTAAATCTGGTAAACATGCTGGGCATCTGACACCATGGTGCTCATCTCTGTCAGTGCAGACTTAGGGCAATCATTCTCCATGACCAGGTGAAGCAGCCTTTGCTTACAGAATGGAAATCAGTCATGCAGATGAGTGGTGGATCATTAGAATGACTGGACCACTAGTCTGATATGGTTTGAAGCCCATGTTCTTCCCCATGCATATAGCATTGCACAGAAGTCAGCACCTTATTCTGTGATTTAGAGGGAAATGCAAAACTGAGTGAGAGATCAAGTTGCCATTTGATGATCTGAGTTGCACCCCAGATCTGAATGTGTTCATGTACAGAGGACTTAGTATTAGCTCACTAGCCAAATTTGAACAATGGAGAAAACTATTGCAGTGTGCGTATGAGAGATACACGAGATATACATACAGAACCCAGCTCAAGGGCCTTTTGCCTAAAGTGGACTCTGTAGGTATTAGGAAATGGGATTAAAAAAAAGTAAAAAATCTATAGCCCCTAATCAAAATTGTATTGTATGAAGACAAATTGTTGATGAGTAGGAAATGATGGGTTAAATTACAGTATCACTTAGTCTAAATTGCAGTTCCAGCCATTATGGCTTTTCTTTCAAGCAGAGTTCAAATTTAACATGATTGAGATTGTGTTCTCTGTGATAAGATAATGGTAAAGAGATGAAAGGACAACTTACCCTTCCTTCCTTTCAAGCAAGCTTCCAGAACAGTAGCTTTGTTAACTAGGAGAAAGGAGAATATGTTCTAGTGAGTTACCATGGGCATTGTGTGTGTCTGTGTGTGTGTGTGACAGAGAGAGAGAGAGAGAGAGAGAGAGAGAGAGAGAGAGAGAGAGAGAGAGAGAGAGAGAGAGAGAGACAGAGAGACAGAGAGACAGAGAGAGAGAGTTGGAGAGGGAGAGATTGTCAGACAATTGATAATGAATGTTCATACTTGTAAGCTGATGATTGCTATACCAGGCAATGTATTAAACAATTCACATTCATTGTATTTAATTCCACACTAGCACTTAAATAAGTTAAATTCTGAATAATTCCATGTTTGAGAAAAGAAAAGGCTTAAATGAGATAGTAAAAAAATCTTACATGATTTTTTTTAAAGTCAAGGTCATTGGTTGGGAAATAAATCCATTGGTAAAAGTGCTTGTTTTGAAAATATAAGAATCTAAGTTTGATCTCCAGAATACACTTAAAAATGCTAGGCCTGGGTGCCTTCTGGTAATCACTGTGCTGTATAATCAGAGAAAGACAGGCTCCCTTAGTCTAGATGGCCAGGCAGTCTAGCTTAATGAAAGACCTGTCTTAAAGAAGGTGTTTAGTATTTCAGAGGATGACACCAAAGGTTTTCCTCTATCATGCATGCATGTGTGTATATATGCATATATATACACACATGAATTTGAACACATACTCTCTCTCAGACCCCCCTCAATCCCATGAACACATGAAAACATTTAACAAAGACACTGTCATCTATCACAGGCTCATCTTGAATTCTTCATTCTTCTTCCTCTACCCCCAAGAGCTAGGAATACAAGCGTTACAGCACTTACTTGGTGCATCTTAATATTTCTTAGGAAATTACTTTTTGGTTTTTAACTACCAGGGCTGAGCATTTCAGTGGAAATCTTTCTGATAGTGGAAAAAAGTCTATTTGGTAAAGTTTCAGATAGAAATTGTTTTTGATCTATAGTGACATGGAGGAAAAGATTGATTTAAAATGCAACTCACACTCTTCTACTGCAGTTAGCGATTGTTTTCATTTGTCTTTTTAGCGTTAATCCAAGAAGGTTCAGAAGATGAGGTTATAGAAGAAAAACACTTTTTCAAGAGGTAAAGGCAAGCATATATTCAAACTTACCATTTTCATGTCTGAAAACACTCTCTCTGGGATTGACATTAATAGTTGTGAAAGCTAAAAGAAATTAAGGTACCAGTTAGCTATTCATGTTTATTATTTGACTCTGTGTGTGTGTGTGTGTGTGTGTGTGTGTGTGTGTGCGTGAATTAATATATATTAAGTATTGTCACAGACACCAGAGAAGTCATATTAAAAAAGTATGAGGCTAGAAATTCCAAGAATAATTGACGTTACTTTGAGATTTTGTAGGTAATGGTTATTGTATAGTTTAACACACAAAGATACGAAAGTACATATTTTGAAGTATACATTTTTTAATCACACCTGAAATATTATATTCAAGACTGCCTGCTTTTTTTTTTCTCTATCCAAAATTCCATGCACAAAATTGCCAGAATGTTGCACAAAGATATGGTCAATGGAAGGAATTTCAAATCGGCTGATTTCAGATTTCCAATATCTTATGTTCTACCTACAAAGAATGTGTCTAAACTTAGAGTCAACAACAACAACAAAAAAATCATATGTCCTTGAGGGAATCTGATTTAGGCCAATTTCTAGCTAAGCAGAGGAAGGCAGCCACAGCTAATTTCTCCAAATTTCCCATGCAGATGCTTGGTTTCTGAAGGCCAGGTGCTTGTGGACATGCTCATGAGTATTCGTAAGAGCTGCTGCCTGTCCTGTGACCACAACTGCTCCGGGACTGGATAAATGCATCTTGGGCATCATCATGTTTAATTCTCCTGTAATACTAAAGGGAGTTGAATTCTAGATATCCTAACTACAAATTAAGAAATAAATTTTAAAGAGCTTATGTAACTCATAACAGTGAATGAGAGGGTCAATGTTTAAAAGATTTGAAAATGTGTGTGTGTGTGTGTGTGTGTGTGTGTGTGTGTGTGTGTGTGTGTGATTTGAAAGTGAATTTAATAAATAGGATATGAGGGGAAATACTTTTGTAAATTTCATCAAACATGTAGTGAATTGATATTTTTCAATCAAAATAAAAATATTTGGAATAGGATACTTGTTTGAGAATATATTACACTTAGACATCAATAATGAAAAATAAGCATGACCACAAATTCATGAATTCTGATAAATGATCAAGAGATTAAATCTGAGAAACTATGGGGTAAGAAGAATAGCTAAGTTAAACCAGAAAAAAACTAGCTATAGGTCTCAACATGTATTCACTGAAACACTGATAGAACATTCTCAAACCTGGGAAAGATATCAACATCCAAGCACAAGAGGTATTTAAAATTCCAAATACAATCAGAAAAGGACTTCTGCATGATCCGTTAAAGCCAAGATAGGAAAACTACAATAGAAAGAATCCATGAAAGGCTGCAGAAGAAAAATACCAAGTCACAGAGGCACACATCAGGCTTTCAGAGCTCCCAGCAGAGACCCTCTTCAAAACTCAAAAATCTGCTGATAAAGTATGCAGTGGGATCTAGAAAATAGTATCTCAAAATCTTTTAAGCACAAAAGGAAACACTCTGTGGCCAGCCAGTAAACCAGCACTGTTGAAGGATCTTAAAATCCTACACACCATAAGGAAGAAAGAAAGACAATGTTAGCCAGAGAGAACATCAAAGGAGAAATTTCATGAGGGAAATATGTGAAGAAAGGAGAAGCAGATAGACATCTCAGCAACAATCATTCAGAGCATCTCATAGGACTCTCATTTGTTAATATGATGCCAAGGAAATGATTGATTGCTTTAAATGTCACTCAGCACTCAGTCTCTTCTGCAAAATTCAGTCATCTTGTTTTTTCTACCTAGAGCAGGATAAATTCAAAAGGTAAAATGACTAGAAGGAGGACAAGACAATCTGAAACTTACCGCTCTCAGTCTTCAAAGCAGATTTTGTGGGAGTAATGATGTTGGCAGCTAAAGGAAAGAAAAGCAAACACTAATCAGCTATCTATGGCTACTATTTTACCGTATTTGTAGATATGTATATAGAAACATGAATATACATATTTGCACACGTGTGCATAAAAATTTAGTGTGGAAAGAAGGACAGCCATTAAACTGTGAGGCTCGCAATCCCAGAAACATTTGCTGCATTGTATGTAATTTAGTTGGTGACATTCATATATGATAATTCTACATGTGAACCTGTTGAAGGTCACAATGATTACACGTTTATCATAACTCAGTGTAATTCCCAACACTTCCCTGTCAGCCCTATTTCCTGTGTACTAGGTCCTAGAACACTGTCTGCAACCAAAGAGAAGATGTACTAATGCGTGCTCAATGGAGAAGTAAACAGCGTATTAGTGGATCTATGGGCCTGCACGCACTTAGCTTTCCTGTCACAGTATGAGAAGCCTGGTCTATCCAGAGAGGATACAAAGTAAGATTCTATCTAAAAAAAGAAGTAAAAGAAAGAAACCTGCTTAGATATAAATTCTAATTATAACATTAAAGTCCGTGGGCAGTTATTTATGGGGATATGCAGATAATCCGAGTTATATTTTTAGTTTTCTGTATAAAACTTGCGATAAGAGAGATAGAATTATGAGTTTTTAAAAGTAAAATTAATATGGTGTTTAATTATTTTAAATGATGTTGGAAAAGAATACATATGTTATTTGAGCTTCTTTTTTTCTTTTTGGTACATGTGTTCTCATAGGTATGCATTTCTTTCCACTATTCGATTTTATTGAAGAGGTTCAGTGTGCAGGGAAATGCACTTGAGTACACACACACACACACACACACACACACACACACACACACACGTATGGGTGTCTTAATGAAAATATAAAATATAAATATGATCATGTTTGGTTTCTATCTTCAAGGTCTCCCTGATGGCTCTAAAAGTCTGCTTTTTTTCCCTTTGAGTGACTTTATTACCTGAAAAAACAAAAATCACTATCACCATGTACCTATTGAGGTACAAAGACTAGAATTACTAATAATATAATCTAAATGTTTCTAAACTCTTACCCAAAGGTAACTGCAGTCTTAGAGACCAGCTTCATGTACTTTTATAAGCACATCACTAAGTTCTATCTCACTGTATGCCTTTGAAGCTTCAACTATCAAGACAAAACATACCCTGGAGGCAGCATGTGAAAGTCCGTTGAATCATGTTACAGAAAATGCCCTTGATCTCTTTCCTGCCAGGAGATGCACATGGCAGATGCTTGTTTTAAACTTTGCTGTAAGCAGATTTTAGTAAGTGAAATGTCTTGTCTGTACAGCTTCATCCCCAAGGGTTTTACTGTTCTTTCATTTTTTCCTGACCACTAGAAAGGTTATAACATAATCAAACTAATAAAATGGTTATGTTAGCTTTCTGCTTTGTATATTTATCTTGCCACTATCTCTTTAAGCTAGAAGAAGAATACGGGGCTATCTTGTAATGATTTGCTAGGCTGCAGCAAACAACTTCTTTCATTACTGTTAATTCATTTTCTCTCCATGATAACCATAGGTTAAAACAAAGTATCCCAGAGGACAAGGACTTACTGAGGACATCTGATGCACAAATGGCAAAGATGTCATCAGGTTTTGCCATTTGTATGTTTCTCCATTAGATTGAAGAGGCTTCTTAACCACATGTGAGAAAATAAACGAATTACTTTTCTCTGTCACTCTAAGGCCTTAAAAATGCTTTCAAATAGGAATTCAAGGCCAATACCTAAACATAGTAAAAGCCATATACAGCAAACCAGTTGCTAACATTAAACTAAATGGAGAGAAACTTGAAGCAACCCCACTAAAATCAGGGACTAGACAAGGCTGCCCACTCTCTCCCTACTTATTCAATATAGTTCTTGAAGTTCTAGCCAGTGCAATCAGACAATAAAAGGAGGTCAAGGGGATACAGATCAGAAAGGAAGAAGTCAAAATATCACTATTTGCAGATGATATGATAGTATATTTAAGGGATCCCAAAAGTTCCACCAGAGAAATACTAAAGCTGATAAACAACTTCAGCAAAGTGGCTGGGTATAAAATTAACTCAAATAAATCAGTAGCCTTCTTCTACACAAAAGAGAAACAAGCCGAGAAAGAAATTAGGGAAACGACACCCTTCACACTAGATCCAAATAATATAAATTACCTCGTTGTGACTTTAACCAAGCAAGTAAAAGATCTGTACAATAAGAACTTCAAGACTCTGAAGAAAGAAATTGAAGAACTCAGAAGATGGAAAGATCTCCCATGCACATGGATTGGCAGGATTAATATAGTAAAAATGGCCATTCTACCAAAAGCAATCTACAGATTCAATGCAATCCCCATCAAAATACCAATCCAATTCTTCAAAGAGTTAGACAGAACAATTTGCAAATTCATCTGGAATAACAAAAAACCCAGGATAGCTAAAGCTATCCTCAACAATAAAAGGACTTCAGGGGGAATCACTATCCATGAACTCAAGCAGTATTACAGAGCAATAGGGATAAAAACTGCATGGTATTGGTACAGAGACAGACAGATAGACCAATGGAACAGAATTGAAGACCCAGAAATGAACCCACACACCTATGGGCACTTGATTTTTGACAAAGGAGCCAAAAGCATCCAATGGAAAAAAGATAGCATTTTCAGCAAATGGTGCTGGTTCAACTGGAGGTCAACATGTAGAAGAATGCAGATCGATCCATGCTTATCACCCTGTACAAAGCTTAAGTCCAAGTGGATCAAGGACCTCCACATCAAACCAGATACACTCAAACTAATAGAAGAAAAACTAGGGAAGCATCTGGAACACATGGGCACTGGAAAATTTTTCCTGAATAAAACACCAATGGCTTATGCTCTAAGATCAAAAATCAACAAATGGGACCTCATAAAACTGCAAAGCTTCTGTAAGGCAAAGGACACTGTGGTTAGGACAAATCGGCAACCAACAGATTGGGAAAAGATCTTTACCAATCCTACAACAGATAGAGGCCTTATATACAAAATATACAAAGAACTCAAGAAGTTAGACTGCAGGGAGACAAACAACCCTATTAAAAAATGGGGTTCAGAGCTAAACAAAGAATTCACAGCTGAGGAATGCCGAATGGCTGAGAAACACCTAAAGAAATGTTCAACATCTTTAGTCATAAGGCAAATGCAAATCAAAACAACCCTGAGATTTCACCTCACACCAGTGAGAATGGCTAAGATCAAAAACTCAGGTGACAAAGACTATACATGGACTGACCCTGGACTCTGACCTCATAGGTAGCAATGAATATCCTAGTAAGAGCACCAGTGGAAGGGGAAGCCCTGGGTCCTGCTAAGACTGAACCCCCAGTGAACTAGATTGTTGGGGGGAGGGCGGCAATGGGGGGAGGGCTGGGAGGGGAATACCCATAAGGAAGGGGAAGGGGGGAGGGTGATGTTTGCCCGGAAACCGGGAAAGGGAATAACACTTGAAATGTATATAAGAAATACTCAAGTTAATAAAAAAAAAAAAAAAACCTCAGGTGACAGCAGATGCTGGCGAGGATACAGAGAAAGAGGAACACTCCTCCATTGTTGGTGGGATTGCAGCCTGGTACAACCATTCTGGAAATCAGTCTGGAGGTTCCTCAGAAAATTGGACATTGAACTGCCTGAGGATCCAGCTGTACCTCTCTTGGGCATATACCAACAAGATGCCCCAACATATAAAAAAGACTCGTGCTCCACTATGTTTATCGCAGCCTTATTTATAATAGCCAGAAGCTGGAAAGAACCCAGATGCCCTTCAACAGAGGAATGGATACAGAAAATGTGGTACATCTACACAATGGAATATTACTCAGCTATCAAAAACAATGACTTCATGAAATTTGTAGGCAAATGGTTGGAAATGGAAAATATCATCCTGAGTGAGGCAACCCAATCACAGAAAAACACACATGGTATGCACTCATTGATAAATGGCTATTAGCCCAAATGCTTGAATTACCCTAGATGCCTAGAACAAATGAAACTCAAGACAGATGATCAAAATGTGAATGCTTCACTCCTTATTTAAAAGGGGCAACAAGAATACCCTTGGCAGGGAATAGAGAGGCAAAGATTAAAACAGAGACAGAAGGAACACCCATTCAGAGCCTGCCCCACATGTGGCCCATACATATACAGCCATCCAATTAGACAAGATGGATGAAGCAAAGAAGTGCAGGCCGACAGGATCCGGATGTAGATCTGTCCTGAGAGACACAGCCAGAATACAGCAAATACAGAGGCGAATGCCAGCAGCAAACCACTGAACTGAGAACGGGACCCCCGTTGAAGGAATCAGAGAAAGAACTGGAAGAGCTTGAAGGGGCTTGAGACCCCATATGTACAACAATGCCAAGCATCCAGAGCTTCCAGGGACTAAGCCACTACCTAAAGACTATATACATGGGCTGACCCTGGACACTGGACTCTGACCTCATAGGTAGCAATGAATATTCTAGTAAGATCACCAGTGGAAGAGGAAGCCCTTGGTCCTGCTAAGACTGAACCCCCAGTGAACGTGATTGTTGGGGAGAGGGCATAAATGTGGGGAGGATGGGGAGGGGAACTCCATAAAGAAGGGGAGGGGGAGGGATTAGGGGGATGATTGCCCGGAAACCGGGAAAGGGAATAACACTTGAAATGTAAATAAGAAATACTCAAGTCAATAAAAAAAAATAGGATGATAACATACGCACACCGTGAGCTACCTAGAGGCCCACCACTAGTCTTTGCCCATTCGGCTCTCTGCTGAGCTATGTGAAAATGCCTAGGAAGTGGTATCTGAAAAATGCATGATTTTAAATGATGAGGAACAGAGTGCAGGCTCTCTCCTCTGCAGCCACGGGGACACTAACTCATCCTAAACTCTTTACACCCACTCATCTCAGTCAGTCAGTCAGTCAGTCAGTTAGTCAGTCAGTCAGTCAGTCAGTCAGTCAGTCAGTCACTCACTCACTCACTCACTCACTCTGTCTGGCATGCAAAAGACATAGCAAATGCCAACCCAAGTGGCTGCCTTTACCAATGGCAAGAAATCTGCTGAACGTGGGAAACAGAGATGTGCTATGTATGTTAGCCTCATCCAAACTTAAATTATGATTGCGTGTAACATGCCATGTAAAACAAAAATTAGAAAATCTCAAGGCTAGCATACATCTTCAGGGGCCAAACTGACCTATTTTTGTTGTTGTTGACTGTAAATATTTTGTGTGAGCACTATCTTGTCAGTTAAAAACTTTCTGTAACCCAAATTTAGTGTGTCAAAATCCAAGTAGGTAATTCTGTTTGTTTCACAGGAAGAACATTTCTGAAAGAGCTCCATTGTTCTTATGTCTGCATCGAGCAAAGGCAGCAAGACGGAAACTGCATTGCATGCACTGAGTTACTAGATGCTGTAGGGTATGTTTACTCATTTAAACCAGGCAGTAATTATTAAAAATATGATACGATGGGGTTGGGGATTTAGCTCAGTGGTAGAGCGCTTGCCTAGGAAGCACAAGGCCCTGGGTTCGGTCCCCAGCTCCGAAAAAAAGAACCAAAAAAAAAATATGATACGATATTCATGTTTTGCATAGTGTCGCTAAGGTTAAGTAAATTGAAAGCAAATATTCTGCTAGTTTTGCCCACCTGTAGCATTCTCTGGGACAGAACAGCATGGTTCTGTGCTTACGATGTTATAAGATTGAAGAAAGATTCACGCTTTATTTTTATAAATATATACTATAACAACAGGACTATTCCCCTTACATATGAAAAGTTGTATGTACCTTAACTTACACATACCTTTGTCTATCGGAGGAAACAGAATCTCTTGGTCAACTCCTCCTTTGTTGTTTTCGTGTTTGACAATACATCTGTGTTTTTTATCTATTGAATCTTCTGTCACTGTCAGCCAGCTGAATATCATGCATCTGTCATTAGTTCTTATGGTGTTTCCCTCTTGAGATTCCAGAATTATATCATCATCCTTTTCTTTCCAGTATACCTTTATAATGTCAGGAAAGAATTTCTCAAGGAGACAAAGATATGTCCCACCCTTAACGAGATTTGTTTCAGCAACAGATGGAAGAAAAATAATAGGCTTGGGAGAAATGTCTGAGTCAATGAGTTTGTCTGCAGAAAATATAAAATATAAAAAGAAAATTGTTAGGGAGTCTTGGATGTTGAATGGATTTGACACAAACTGTGCATAGTGCTTGGAAGACAAATTAAGACTAGCACCCACTATAGACCTCTGCCTACCATAGGTTGCACAGACTTACTTTTGCTCCCACTTTACAGATACACAATTAGTAAATGTCTTTGTCTCTTAGACTGATGGAGTAAGTCATTCTCCCATGCATTTGAAATTCAAGTAGCCCACTTTCTACTATGCTGAATCTCAAAGTAGGTTGTCTATTTTAGTTGCTATCTCCTTCCAAGTACATTTTGCCCATTGGGTTGAGCCCTTGGTCGTGCCCATGGATCTCTACTGCCAATTATATAGTCCCTAGTGTACAGCATCTCATTTCCACATCTAATCCACTCTTGGTTTGGGAGCTGCATTGTTCTAAAGCTTCTCTTTGAATGACTTGTAGTCTTTTGAATTTGGAGAAAACAAGAACAAATCCACAACTTCTACTAAAAATACTTAATGTCTTTATATTAATCTTACAGAGTGACCCATTAAAGGTGGAGGTCATTATCTTTAAGGTACAGGCCAACCATGAATGAGAATATTAATTTTAAGAACAGCAGTTGAGTAGAATCTTTGTAGCACAGTACCAAGAAAAAAAACACCCAGAATCAGTATTGTGTACCTACTCTACCCTGATTGTGTAAATACTATTAAAATATACCCAGACAAATGATTGGAAATTCTACAGAAAAATGGCCATAAGTGTTTGTGCTTATTTATATATCTTAACAATTCTTCTATGATTGATAGGAACCTTAAAAACTATAAGAAGAAATCTGTTCCCTTCAAAGTATAAAGCAGCTTTTTTACCTAGCATGTAATTACATTTTTAAATATTTCTTCACTTTTTATGAACCAATTACAGTATTCATATATTTGAACATTTAATAAATACATATTCAATAATATTATAGGCATTTTGTGATTCAGATGAATGCAGTGATTGGTATCTAGGTGGATTATAACATGAATTCTTACTAGGATCCAACTGCAACTAATAAATGACTGAGTTATTTTACAAACTAAATTCATGTTTTCCTCTGGCTTGGGGCCTCTGGCATGATAGGCAAGAATTCTACCACTGAGCAGCATTCCCAACCCCAGGATATGAATTCTTTTTTTTTTTTTTTATTAACTTGAGTATTTCTTATATACATTTCGAGTGTTATTCCCTTTCCCGGTTTCCGGGCAAACATCCCCCTCCCCCCTCCCCTTCCTTATGGGTGTTCCCCTCCCAACCCTCCCCCCATTGCCGCCCTCCCCCCATAGACTAGTTCACTGTGGGTTCAGTCTTAGCAGGACCCAGGGCTTCCCCTTCCACTGGTGCTCTTACTAGGATATTCATTGCTACCTATGGGGTCAGAGTCCAGGGTCAGTCCATGTATAGTCTTTAGGTAGTGGCTTAGTCCCTGGAAGATCTGGTTGCTTGGCATTGTTGTACTTTTGGGGTCTCGAGCCCCTTCAAGCTCTTCCAGTTCTTTCTCTGATTCCTTCATTAGGGGACCTATTCTCAGTTCAGTGGTTTGCTGCTGGCATTCGCCTCTATATTTGCTGTATTCTGGCTGTGTCTCTCAGGAGCGATCTACATCCGGCTCCTGTCGGTCTGCACTTCTTTGCTTCATCCATCTTGTCTAATTGGGTGGCTGTATATGTATGGGCCACATGTGGGGCAGGCTCTGAATGGGTGTTCCTTCAGTCTCTGTTTTAATCTTTGCCTCTCCCTTCCCTGCCAAGGGTATTCTTTTTCCTCATTTAAAGAAGGAGTGAAGCATTCACATTTTGATCATCCGTCTTGAGTTTCGTTTGTTCTAGGGATCTAGGGTAATTCAAGCATTTGGGCTAATAGCCACTTATCAATGAGTGCATACCATGTATGTCTTTCTGTGATTGGGTTAGCTCACTCAGGATGATATTTTCCAGTTCCAACCATTTGCCTACGAATTTCATAAACTCGTTGTTTTTGATAGCTGAGTAATATTCCATTGTGTAGATGTACCACATTTTCTGTATCCATTCCTCTGTTGAAGGGCATCTGGGTTCTTTCCAGCTTCTGGCTATTATAAATAAGGCTGCGATAAACATTGTGGAGCACGTGTCTCTTTTATATGTTGAGGCATCTTTTGGGTATATGCCCAAGAGAGGTATGGCTGGATCCTCAGGCAGTTCAATGTCCAATTTTCTGAGGAACCTCCAGACTGATTTCCAGAATGGTTTTACCAGTCTGCAATCCCACCAACAATGGAGGAGTGTTCCTCTTTCTCCACATCCTCGCCAGCATCTGCTGTCACCTGAGTTTTTGATCTTAGCCAATCACACTGGTGTGAGGTGAAATCTCAGGGTTGTTTTGATTTGCATTTCCCTTATGACTAAAGATGTTGAACATTTCTTTAGGTGTTTCTCAGCCATTCGGCATTCCTCAGCTGTGAATTCTTTGTTTAGCTCTGAACCCCATTTTTTAATAGGGTTATTTGTTTCCCTGCGGTCTAACTTCTTGAGTTCTTTGTATATTTTGGAAATAAGGCCTCTATCTGTTGTAGGATTGGTAAAGATCTTTTCCCAATCTGTTGGTTGCCGATTTGTCCTAACCACAGTGTCCTTTGCCTTACAGAAGCTTTGCAGTTTTATGAGATCCCATTTGTCGATTCTTGATCTTAGAGCATAAGCCATTGGTGTTTTGTTCAGGAAATTTTTTCCAGTGCCCATGTGTTCCAGATGCTTCCCTAGTTTTTCTTCTATTAGTTTGAGTGTGTCTGGTTTGATGTGGAGGTCCTTGATCCACTTGGACTTAAGCTTTGTACAGGGTGATAAGGATGGATCGATCTGCATTCTTCTACATGTTGCCCTCCAGTTGAACCAGCACCATTTGCTGAAAATACTATCTTTTTTCCATTGGATGGTTTTGGCTCCTTTGTCAAAAATCAAGTGACCATAGGTGTGTGGGTTCATTTCTGGGTCTTCAATTCTATTCCATTGGTCTATCTGTCTGTCTCTGTACCAATACCATGCAGTTTTTATCACTATTGCTCTGTAATACTGCTTGAGTTCAGGGATAGTGATTCCCCCTGAAGTCCTTTTATTGTTGAGGATAGCTTTAGCTATCCTGGGTTTTTTGTTATTCCAGATGAATTTGCAAATTGTTCTGTCTAACTCTTTGAAGAATTGGATTGGTATTTTGATGGGGATTGCATTGAATCTGTAGATTGCTTTTGGTAAGATGGCCATTTTTACCATATTAATCCTGCCAATCCATGAGCATGGGAGATCTTTCCATCTTCTGAGGTCTTCTTCAATTTCTTTCCTCAGTGTCTTGAAGTTCTTATTGTACAGATCTTTTACTTGCTTGGTTAAAGTCACACCGAGGTACTTTATATTATTTGGGTCTATTATGAAGGGTGTCGTTTCCCTAATTTCTTTCTCGGCTTGTTTCTCTTTTGTATAGAGGAAGGCAACTGATTTATTTGAGTTAATTTTATACCCAGCCACTTTGCTGAAGTTGTTTATCAGCTTTAGTAGTTCTCTGGTGGAACTTTTGGGATCACTTAAATATACTATCATGTCATCTGCAAATAGTGATATTTTGACCTCTTCTTTTCCGATCTGTATCCCTTTGATCTCCTTTTGTTGTCTGATTGCTCTGGCTAGAACTTCAAGAACTATATTGAATAAGTAGGGAGAGAGTGGGCAGCCTTGTCTAGTCCCTGATTTTAGTGGGATTGCTTCAAGTTTCTCTCCATTTAGTTTAATGTTAGCAACTGGTTTGCTGTATATGGCTTTTACTATGTTTATGTATGGGCCTTGACTTCCTATTCTTTCCAGGACTTTTATCATGAAGGGGTGTTGAATTTTGTCAAATGCTTTCTCAGCATCTAATGAAATGATCATGTGGTTCTGTTCTTTCAGTTTGTTTATATAATGGATCACGTTGATGGTTTTCCGTATATTAAACCATCCCTGCATGCCTGGGATGAAGCCTACTTGATCATGGTGGATGATTGTTTTGATGTGCTCTTGAATTCGGTTTGCCAGAATTTTATTGAGTATTTTTGCGTCGATATTCATAAGGGAAATTGGTCTGAAGTTCTCTTTCTTTGTTGTGTCTTTGTGTGGTTTAGGTATAAGAGTAATTGTGGCTTCATAGAAGGAATTCGGTAGGGCTCCATCTGTTTCAATTTTGTGGAATAGTTTGGATAATATTGGTATGAGGTCTTCTATGAAGGTTTGATAGAATTCTGCACTAAACCCGTCTGGACCTGGGCTCTTTTTGGTTGGGAGACCTTTAATGACTGCTTCTATTTCCTTAGGAGTTATGGGGTTGTTTAACTGGTTTATCTGTTCCTGATTTAACTTCGATACCTGGTATCTGTCTAGGAAATTGTCCATTTCCTGAAGATTTTCAAATTTTGTTGAATATAGGTTTTTATAGTAAGATCTGATGATTTTTTGAATTTCCTCCGAATCTGTAGTTATGTCTCCCTTTTCATTTCTGATTTTGTTAATTTGGACACACTCTCTGTGTCCTCTCGTTAGTCTGGCTAAGGGTTTATCTATCTTGTTGATATTCTCAAAGAACCAACTTTTGGTTCTGTTGATTCTTTCTATGGTCCTTTTTGTTTCTACTTGGTTGATTTCAGCTCTGAGTTTGATTATTTCCTGCCTTCTACTCCTCCTGGGTATATTTGCTTCTTTTTGTTCTAGAGCTTTTAGGTGTGCTGTCAAGCTGCTGACATATGCTCTTTCCTGTTTCTTTCTGCAGGCACTCAGCGCTATGAGTTTTCCTCTTAGCACAGCTTTCATTGTGTCCCATAAGTTTGAGTATGTTGTATCTTCATTTTCATTAAATTCTAAAAAGTTTTTAATTTCTTTCTTTATTTCTTCCTTGACCAGGTTATCATTGAGTAGAGCATTGTTCAATTTCCACGTATATGTGGGCATTCTTCCCTTATTGTTATTGAAGACCAGTTTTAGGCCGTGGTGGTCCGATAGCACGCATGGGATTATTTCTATCTTTCTGTACCTGTTGAGGCCCGTTTTTTGACCAATTATATGGTCAATTTTGGAGAAAGTACCATGAGGAGCTGAGAAGAAGGTATATCCTTTTGCTTTAGGATAGAATGTTCTATAAATATCCGTTAAGTCCATTTGGCTCATGACTTCTCTTAGTCTGTCTACATCACTGTTTAATTTCTGTTTCCATGATCTGTCCATTGATGAGAGTGGGGTGTTGAAATCTCCCACTATTATTGTGTGAGGTGCAATGTGTGTTTTGAGCTTTAGTAAGGTTTCTTTTACATATGTAGGTGCCCTTGTATTTGGGGCATAGATATTTAGGATTGAGAGTTCATCTTGGTTGATTTTTCCTTTGATGAATATGAAGTGTCCTTCCTTATCTTTTTTGATGACTTTTAGTTGGAAATTGATTTTATTTGATATTAGAATGGCTACTCCAGCTTGCTTCTTCTGACCATTTGCTTGGAAAGTTGTTTTCCAGCCTTTCACTCTGAGGTAGTGTCTGTCTTTGTCTCTGAGGTGTGTTTCCTGTAGGCAGCAGAATGCAGGGTCCTCGTTGCGTATCCAGTTTGTTAATCTATGTCTTTTTATTGGGGAGTTGAGGCCATTGATATTGAGAGATATTAAGGAATAGTGATTATTGCTTCCCGTTATATTCATATTTGATGTGAGGTTATGTTTGTGTGCTTTCATTCTCTTTGTTTTGTTGCCAAGACGATTAGTTTCTTGCTTCTTCTAGGGTATAGCTTGCCTCCTTCTGTTGGGCTTTACCATTTATTATCCTTTGTAGTGCTGGATTTGTAGAAAGATATTGTGTAAATTTGGTTTTGTCATGGAATATCTTGGTTTCTCCATCAATGTTAATTGAGAGTTTTGCTGGATACAGTAATCTGGGCTGGCATTTGTGTTCTCTTAGGGTCTGTATAACATCAGTCCAGGATCTTCAGGCCTTCATAGTTTCTGGCGAGAAGTCTGGTGTGATTCTGATAGGTCTCCCTTTATATGTTACTTGACCTTTTTCCCTTACTGCTTTTAATATTCTTTCTTTATTTTGTGCGTTTGGTGTTTTGACAATTATGTGACGGGAGGTGTTTCTTTTCTGGTCCAATCTATTTGGAGTTCTGTAGGCTTCCTGTATGTCTATGGGTATCTCTTTTTTTAGGTTAGGGAAGTTTTCTTCTATGATTTTGTTGAAGATATTTACTGGTCCTTTGAGCTGGGAGTCTTCACTCTCTTCTATACCTATTATCCTTACGTTTGATCTTCTCATTGAGTCCTGGATTTCCTGTATGTTTTGGACCAGTAGCTTTTTCCGCTTTACATTATCTTTGACAGTTGAGTCAATGATTTCTATGGAATCTTCTGCTCCTGAGATTCTCTCTTCCATCTCTTGTATTCTGTTGGTGAAGCTTGTATCTACAGCTCCTTGTCTCTTCTTTTGGTTTTCTATATCCAGGGTTGTTTCCATGTGTTCTTTCTTGATTGCTTCTATTTCCATTTTTAATTCCTTCAACTGTTTGTTTGTGTTTTCCTGGAATTCTTTCAGGGATTTTTGCGATTCCTCTCTGTAGGCTTTTACTTGTTTATTAATGTTTTCCTGTGCTTCCCTAAGTGTGTTCAGGTCTTTCCTGAAGTCCTCCAGCATCATGATCAAATATGATTTTGAAACTAGATCTTGCTTTTCTGGTGTGTTTGGATATTCCATGTTTGTTTTGGTGGGAGAATTGGGCTCCGATGATGGCATGTAGTCTTGGTTTCTGTTGCTTGGGTTCCTGCGCTTGCCTCTCGCCATCAGATTATCTCTAGTGTTACTTTGTTCTGCTATTTCTGACAGTGGCTAGACTGTCCTATAAGCCTGTGTGTCAGGAGTGCTGTAGACCTGTTTTCCTCTCTTTCAGTCAGTTATGGGGACAGAGTGTTCTGCTTTCGGGCGTGTAGTTTTTCCTCTCTACAGGTCTTCAGCTGTTCCTGTGTCTTGAGTTCACCAGGCAGCTTTCTTGCAGCAGAAAATTTGGTCTTACCTGTGGTCCCGAGGCTCAGGTTTGCTCGTGGGGTGCTGTCCAGGGGCTCTCTGCAGCGGCAGCAACCAGGAAGACCTGTGCCGCCCCTTCCGGGAGCTTCAGTGCACCAGGGTTCCAGATGGTCTTTGGCTTTTTCCTCTGGCGTCCGAGATGTGTGTGCAGGGAGCAGTCTCTTCTGGTTTCCCAGGCCTGTCTGCCTCTCTGAAGGTTTAGCTCTCCCTCCCACGGGATTTGGGTGCAGAGAACTGTTTATCCGGTCTGTTTCCTTCAGGGTCCGGCGGTGTCTGTGGCAGGGGTCCTGCCGCTCCTGGGCCCTCCCCCACGGGAACCCAGAGGCCTTATACAGTTTCCTCTTGGGCCAGGGATGTGGGCAGGGGTGAGCAGTGTTGGTGGTCTCTTCCGCTCTGCAGCCTCAGGAGTGCCCACCTGACCAGGCGGTTGGGTCTCTCTCTCACCGGGTCTGGGAGCAGAGAGCTGCTGCGGGCCGGGATCCGCGGGTCAGGATATGAATTCTTAATGATGATCTCATAAGCTATTCCTTGTTTGGAAAATCTCCTTTTGACTTGAAGATTCCCTGACAGTTTTCTGAGCATTGAATTTAATTCTGCACTATGAACCAGAACATGCTAACGTGTGGTTATTTCTATCTTCATGAGAGTAGAGGCAGCTGTGAATTATAAGCTAAGGAGTGCTATTTAGTACAGCTTACCTTCTTTTAGATTCTTCAGTATTTCCAACAAATTTGATACCAATACAGAAATACACGTGTATAATAATGTAGCATAATGACTGCAGATACACACACTCCCTTAACATCTAGCCTTCAAAATGTTTTCTAGTGTTATTTTTCTCTTTAATAACTTGTGGCCACATTCTCTAATTTTTCCTGGTCCACATTTCAAGAATCATTCATTCAAAATGCTTCCACCCACAAGTGTTTCAGATCTTTTATGGTTTGAGATGTGAAAGGCTCATCCTAGATTTGGGCTTTAAAAAGCTATAGCTATTACACAAATTAAGGAATCAAGTAAACCAGGGCCGCTTGACTTTCTAGAAGCCACAGTCCAAGACCTTGTGAGGCTTAATCACAGCATCGGGAAGCTCTTCAGTGCAAAGTTTATGTCTCAGCTACCCTTTTTACCTCTTCCAGTCTGAGGAAAAGCTATTTGCTACTTGAGAGCATAGATGGTCAAAGGCAGATGCAGAGCCATGAAGGGTCTTTCCATGGACCTGGGACTCAAATGCCATCTGGAAGATGCACATGCCACTAAACCCGGCCTTATTCGGACAGCATCTTAGTGTCTCAGAGCCAATTCTGTCTGTTCCCACACTACCTGAAGCTGTCAGGTATATGAGATAGATGTGTTGACATCCTTAGAATTTTCTGTAAGAAGTTTTCACTGTACTTAGGCATGTATTATAATCAAGAATAGGGATATTGCAGGTCTCTGAAGAAAAGAATCTAATGCAATTCTCCAAATATACAGAGAAGAATTATAAAATTCCACTTTGAGGAGCCCCACTTAAAAGATATTCTACAAAAGGGTAACCTGATGCAATATTGGTAAATAGCATAAACAGTTCTCCCAGAATTCTAACTGCCATCTTGTCTGAGAATTTTAAATGCCGGATTTCAGTTTGCTAACTGACAAGGAAGGAAGAAATCGTTTACAATGTGGCTTTCTTTCTATATCCAGTAACTCATAAATGTGAAGTTGTGGTCAGATGTGGCTGATCATCATTGTTATTGCTTTTCTAGAAACAAGAAAAAAACTCATTATTCACTCTAAGATAACAACACAACAGCTTCCTTACCTGAGGGAATTACTACGAGTTTTGTCCCTTTGGCAAATATTTTGACCCACGATGTGCCTGACACATTGTTCAGAGCTTCTACAAATACGTGAGCCTCTCTTGAGCTTCAGTGCAATAAGCCAGTTAGGAACTCTTATCTTAGAAAGATAACATGGATTCCTTAGGGAAGTTTTGTATCATCCAATAGTTTGTAAGTTTCCTTCACAAATTCTTCTCTTCTGTTAGGTAGTGATGACTGGAAAGTGTAAACAGACAGTGGGAATGGTAAAAGGTAAAGAGGGCTGGGTCACGCCACAAACCAGCTACTTTTCTAACTTACCAGGAAATGTATTCTCAGAATTAAGTCTCTCCTTTTTTGTGTGTGATTCTCAGAGGTTTAATTCTGATGAAACTGGTATGATAAGTCACCAAGGTGCCTCTGTTCTCAGAAATGCCAAGGCCACTTCTTCAATAATTTGTGGTTTCTTGAGGGAGAATACTGTTTAGCAATGGCAATGGAAATGTACCAACCAAAATTTAAAGATGGTGACCCAAGCCCTGCATGGCTAGTGAAGAAACGAGCTCTTAACATCAGGATTCTCTATCAGGGTGGTGCCTACTAGGAAATGGCTTCAACTTCCTTTTTCTCACATATAAGAAAATAAAATTATACAATTCTATCTCCCATGGAATCATGCATTCCTTATTTACAGTAGAAAGCAGTAACTAAAATCTGGTATTTGGAAAATCTGGAAAAAAGAAAAAGTGTCCCCTGAAGGCAGTTTGGTAAACTCAGGTTGCTCACCCCAATAGGAGGAGAGGAATGTCCAGAAATGTTCTGGAGCCCAGCTGAAAGTCCTACCAGACCCGACTCACTACCATGTCCAAGACTCAAGAGTCCAGGCATGCATTTCCTGAGCACACATGAACTCTGTTCCAGAGGATGAAAGACTGTTGGTGATCAGAACAACTATCAATGGCCCACTCAGAGCCACCGAGCCAGATGAGAGGACAAAACCATAGAAGAAAACTATATCCCAAATACAGTTTTACATGTAAATGTTAAAATTTTAGTTTTATTTCTGTGAATATTTTGCCTGCATATGTGTATGTAAGAACATACATACAGTGCCCACAGAAGCCAGAGAAGGCATGAATCCCCTGGAACTGGAGTTACGGGCAGTTATAAGCCTTCATGTGGGTAATGGGAACCAAACCCGTGACCCCTGTAATAACAGAAAGCACTTGTACTAAGTTACCTCTCCATCTCCCAACTGGCATTTTGAGACAAAAGAATAGTTTATACATTGAGTTCACATCAGTTCTTTTCCAGAAACGTTGATGTTGTTTACCGACTTCTGTTGCTAACTAGTTGGGATTTCTGTAAGAAAGTTGAGCAGGCTATTTGCTTCCTATATCTATATCTATCTATATCTATATCTATATCTATATCTATATCTATATCTATATCTCTATCTCTATCTCTATCTCTACCTCTATCTCTATCTCTATCTCTATCTCTATCTCTATCTATCTCTATCTCTATCTCTATCTATATCTATATCATCTATATCTATATCTTTATCTATATCTATATCTAAATCTATCTATTTACATGTATCTGTATCTCTATATATAATGTGTATGTATATATATATATATATATATGTACATATATATGTATATGGTATTTTCCTAAAAATATATACTATATCTATTGACCTGTGTGAGAGGTGAAAGGCAGACACTTACACAGACTAGTGTCATTTTGATTTCACAGGTGCCATCACAATCTAATGACAATTCCCCATTCACACTCTCTTTCCAGGTTATGCCACGGTGAGAACTAAAGCTAATCAAAATGTTTTCTAAAAGAAGCTTGACTTGGCAATCATCATAGGAGAGACAGGAAAAGGCACAAAGACAAGTGCAGTCACCTTTGTAGGTCACCAGTTTCAGACCCATTCTCGGCTTTAGCTTCCTTATTTGCAGTGATAACTCTGAGATAAATGAAACTTAAGTCCCAGTGTTATGCCCAGTCCTGATAGCTGTGAACCCATGAATAAGAGCACTGACGGCTCTTGGTGATCTTAGGACTGTGAGGGAAGCCAAGGAGCAGGGATAGGAAGGTTTTCTAACAGGTACCTTAAGATGCTGAGACACTGTAAGATCCCAGGAGGCACAAAAGTATGTGGCTTCATCTGATGTGATACCATTGTTGACTAACAGGCTAAAGGTACCTTCATTCTTATCTGTGTCCAAGTGGGAGATGGTTTTTTTATGTTTTCTATACTATCTAACAGGTTTCAAGCAGTATTTGATTATAATAATCACACAGGAAGAGTTTCATTACTATACACAGTATAGAATATGATGAGAATTCCACAGTCATAGAAGAAAATTTCAGAGCCTTATGAATAGTAAAAACCCTTCATAGGTGCAGAGTTTCCCCAGAGTCTGAAGCTTGATTCCAAGTATTATAATAATCATATAGCTATACACTATGCACACTATTGTAAATGAACACCTTCTGTTTTTATCCTCTTCATAATTATACATTTTCAGTAAAGTATGTTGAGTAGCAAAAGAGGAATCTCTTATTCATCAAGGTGTGCTACAAAAGTTGTTTTACTAATCAAATTTTAAGTAAAAATGTGATTTTCCACTTTTTCTACTTGAATTTATTAATATAAAGAAGCTGCTTACTTGTTTAAAAAGTGAAGTTATTGTGCACATAGTTTGAGAAGTGATAGCACCAGAGAGAATAAGAAAGAGAAAGATGAAAGGAAAGAAGTCGGGGTGGAGAGAAAGAAGAAAAAGAAGGGGGATGATGGAGGTGATTAAGAAAGTACTGAAATAGATGTTAGATAATAAAAGCCATAGAAAAATGCTAGATAATAGATGATAGGTATATAGATTATGGATAATAGATGACTGATAAGAGAATGATGACAAGTAACTAGGAGATGATAGATGGCAGATAAATGTATAAGTATATAGATTATATATACTGAATAGCCAGCTAAATGATAGTTAAGAGATAGATAGATAGATAGATAGATAGATAGATAGATAGATAGATAGATAGATAGATAGAAGATACATAGTCCTTGAGGTCTACATTTGAAATTTCTTTTGAATGAAACTTACAAACATTGTTGCTCATGCTACATTTAACCTGGAATACTTGGAGGTAGGCTATTAGAGACAGGGAGAATTTACATCAACCCCAACTTTAGACTTTTAATAATCTGGAAAAAGAAATCTGCTTTAGACCTTCTTTGGCTGTTGAGTGTTGCCATTAAATGGTCAACTTAAAGATCCTTTATGTCCCTTGTACCATTTTAACAGGCATTAAAAACAGGCCTGCTTATTTTAGTCAGCCCCGCATAATTAGTTGTCTAAATGATTTCATCCACTAATATGCGCTAAAAACCCAGACCAAGTCTTAACAGTTATTCAATAATATTAGTTATTTAATGATGGATGAGTACAGGCATTACAAAAACTTTATCTAGATTATTTGGTGATACCTTTCAATAGTTTAATAAAGTTAATATCATATTCTCCATTGCAAATTAGGAAAATGAAATCAAAGATATGTAATTTAACCAAAGCAAAACAGACAATTTCAGGGAATGGATATGTAACAAAGACTCATTTAGTTAGTACTGAGAAATATGGAATGATAAAAAAATTAAGTTGCACACATCTTAGATAACTCTTGGCATCACAAAGTCTAATATCATGTACAGGACACTCCAGAATACCTGCCTAGTTGTCAGGTTGGAGACCATACCACCAACAGCTGCTATTTACAACCTCACTATACCCTGCCTGACAGTACAGCTCCCCATTCCCTCTATGGCGGCTCAAGCAAGACACCAACTGGTGATGTCAAAGGTAATACAGCTCCCAACTGTGCTGGTGTCAGGCCAGCTTTCTCATTCATAGATGAGTATGGATACCTCTAGGCCAGAACTTCAAGCGTCATCTATCTGATATAAAACTATCTAAGCCTAGGGAACAACAAAAAGAGATCAAAACATCCATTCAGTAAAAGTAGGCCAGAAACTCATGCCAAACACCAAACCAGAAAATTGCCTCCATGTGTGCCAAGACCAATTTTAAAACATGAGCTACATAAAAAGCCCACACTATGTTTCCTCCTAAATTACTAAACAAGTAATCCCCAGTGAGAGCAATTTAAACAAAACTTCATAAAATAATTATTAAGTTATAGATATTTTCTGGGAAAAGATAAATATTTTCTAAGAGAACATGAACTCATTCCCAGATGGATGCAAAGAGGCTAAGAATAAAATGTCTGGGTGAATGCTCAGAGAGAACGAGCAAACAAAATATCAAAGACAATTCAGAATATGAAAATAGAATTGAACCAAGTGAAAGATGTGGAAGAGAAGTTAGGCTAAACCAATGCTAGAAGTAAAAACTTAGTAAGTCAAATAAAAGGCAAGGTGGAAAGTCTTCATCAGTAGAATAGTCATGGTGACAATAGGATACCAGTGACTGAAGATAAGCTAGAGTAGTCGACTCAATCAGTCAAAGAGCATAATAAATCTTAAGAAGCACAGGGATGGAGTTCCTTGCTCCCAAACCTCTTGGGAGAGAGAGCTCATCCCCTGGACAGGTGGGCACTCCTGAGACTTCAGAGCGGGAGAGACCACAAATACTGTCCACCCCTGCCCACATCCCTGGCCCAAGAGGAAACTGTACAGGGCCTATGGGAACGGGAAGACAGGGGCACCCAAGTGGCAGGTCCCCTGCGGTCCAGACACCACCCAGATCTGAAGGGACCCCATCAAAAGCTCCCTGCACCCAAATCCCATGGGAGAGAGAGCTAAACCTTCAGAGGGCAGATATGCCTGGGAAGTCAGAAGAGACTACATTCTGCCCACATTTCTGACTCCACAGGAAAACACCTAACGCCATCTGGGACCCTGGTAAATGGGGGCCCTGGGAAAAGGTGGCGCAGGCCCTCCTGCTTGCCACCCTCACAGAGAGCTAAAAAGCAGCCACCCAGGAGCCACTTCAGCTGCAGGACCACAGGTAAGACCAACTTTTCTGCTCCAAGCGACCTGCCTGGTGTGCTCAGGACACAGTTCCACAGGAACAACTGAAGACCAGTAGACAGGAAAGACTACACACCTAAAAGCAGAACACTCTGTTCCCATAACTGGCTGAAAGAAAACAGGAAAACAGGTTTACAGCACTCCTGACACACAAGCCTATAGGACGGTCTAGCCACCTAGAAAAGCAGAACAAGGTAACACCAGGGACAACCTGATGGGGAGAGGAAAGCACAGGAACCCAAGCAACAGAAACCAAGATTACATGGCATAATGGGAGCCCAATTCTCCCATCAAAGCAAACACTGAATATCCAAACGCACCAGAAAAGCAAGATCTAGATTTAAAATCACGTTTGATCATAATGATGGAGGACTTCAAGAAACACACAAAGAACTCCCTTAGAGAAACACAGGATAACACACATAAACAAGTAGAAGCCTATAGTGAGGAATCACAAAAATCCCTGAAAGAATTCAAGGGAAACCCAATCAAACAGGTGAAGGAATTAAAAATGGAAAGAGAAGCAATAAAGAAAGCACAAAGGGAGACAAGCCTGGATATAGAAAACCAAAGGAAGAGATAAGGAGCCATAGTTACAAGCATCACAAACAGAATACAAGAGATAGAAGAGAGAATCTCAGGAGCAGAAGATTCCATAGAAAACATCGACAAAACTGTCGAAGATTATTTAGAATGGAAAAAGCTACTGGTCCAAAACATACAGGAAATCCAGGACTCAATGAGAAGATCAAACCTGAGGATAGGGTATAGAAGAGAGTGAAGACTCCCGGCTCAAAGGACCAGTAAATATCTTCAACAAAATCATAGAAGAAAACTTCCCTAACCTAAAGAAAGAGATGCCCATAAACATACAAGAAGCCTACAGAACTCCAAATAGATTGGACCAGAAAAGAAACACCTCCCATCACATAATAGTCAAAACACCAAATGCACAAAACAAAGAAAGAATATTAAAAGCAGTAAGGGAAATAGGTCAAGTAACATATAAAGGCAGACCTATCAGAATTACACCAGACTTCTAACCAGAGATTATGAAAGCCAGAAGATCCTGGACAGATGTCATACAGACCCTAAGAGAACACAATTGCCATCCCAGGTTACTGTATCCAGCAAAACTGTTAATTAACATGGATGGAAAAACCAAGATATTCCCTGACAAAACCAAATTTACACAATATATTTCTACAAATTCAGCCCTACAAAGGATAATAAATGGCAAAGCCCAACATAAGGAGGGAAGCTACACCCTAGAAAAAGCAAGAAAATAATCATCTTGGCAACAAAACAAAGAGAAGAAAAGCACAGAAACATAATCTCACATACAAATATGAATATAACAGGAAGCAACAATCACAATTCCTTAATATCGCTCAACATCAATGGCCTCAACTCCCCAATAAAAAGACATAGATTAACAAACTGGATATGCAACAAGGACCCTACATTCTGCTGCCTACAGGAAACACACCTCAGAGACAAAGACAGACACTACCTCAGAGTGAAAGGCTAGAAAACAACTTTCCAAGCAAATGGTCTGAAGAAGCAAGCTGGAGTACCCATTCTAATATCAAATAAAATCAATTTTCAACTAAAAGTCATCAAAAAAGATGAGGAAGGACACTTCATATTCATCAAAGGAAAAATCCACCAAGATGAACTCTCAATCCTAAATATCTATGCCCCAAATACAAGGTCACCTACATACGTAAAAGAAACCCTACTAAAGCTCAAAACACATAGCACCTCACACAATAATAGTAGGAGATTTCAACACCCCACTCTCATCAATGGACAGATCATGGAAACAGAAATTAAACAAAGACGTAGACAGACTAAGAGAAGTCATGAGCCAAATGGATTTAACAGATATTTATAGAACATTCTATCCTAAAGCAAAAGGATATACCTTCTTCTCAGCTACTCATGGTACTTTCTCCAAAACTGACCATATAATTGGTCAAAAAACGGGCCTCAACAGGTACAGAAAGATAGAAATACTCCCATGCGTGCTATCAGACCACCACGGCCTAAAACTGGTCTTCAATAATAATAAGGGAAGAATGCCCACATATACGTGGAAATTGAACAATGCTCTATTCAATGATAACCTGGTCAAGGAAGAAATAAAGAAAGAAATTAAAGACTTTTTAGAATTTAATGAAAATGAAGGTACAACATACCCAAACTTATGGGACACAATGAAAGCTGTGCTAAGAAGAAAACTCATAGCTCTGAGTGCCTGCAGAAAGAAACAGGAAAGAGGTTATGTCAGCAGCTTGACAGCACACCTAAAAGCTCTAGAAAAAAAAAGCAAATTCACCCAGGAGGAGTAGAAGGCAGGAAATAATCAAACTCAAAGCTGAAATCAACCAAATAGAACAAAAAGGACCATAGAAAGAATCAACAGAACCAAAAGTTGGTTCTTTGAGAAAATTAACAAGATAGATAAACCCTTAGCCAGACTAACGAGAGGACACAGAGAGTGTGTCCAAATTAACAAAATCAGAAATGAAAAGGGAGACATAACTACAGATTCAGAGGAAATTCAAAAAAATCATCAGATCTTACTATAAACGCCTATATTCAACAAAACTTGAAAATCTGCAGGAAATGGACAATTTCCTAGACAGATACCAGGAACCGAAGTTAAATCAGGAACAGATAAACCAGTTAAACAACCCCATAACTCCTAAGGAAATAGAAGCAGTCATTAAAGGTCTCCCAACCAAAAAGAGCCCAGGTCCAGACTGGTTTAGTGCAGAATTCTATCAGACCTTCATAGAAGACCTCATACCAATATTATCCAAACTATTCCACAAAATTGAAAGAGATGGAGCACTACCAAATTCCTTCTATGAAGCCACAATTATTCTTATACCTAAACCACACAAAGACCCAACAAAGAAAGAGAACTTCAGACCAATGTCCCTTATGAATATCGAGGCAAAAATACTCAATAAAATTCTGGCAAACCGAATCCAAGAGCACATCAAAACAATCATCCACCATGATCAAGTAGGCTTCATCCCAGGCATGCAGGGATGGTTTAATATACGGAAAATCGTCAACGTGATCCATTATATAAACAAACTGAAAGAACAAAACCACATGATCATTTCATTAGATGCTGAGAAAGCATTTGACAAAATTCAACACCCCTTCATGATAAAGGCCTGGAAAGAATAGGAATTCAAGGCCCATACCTAAACATAGTAAAAGCCATATACAGAAAACCAGTTGCTAACATTAAATTAAATGGAGAGAAACTTGAAGCAATTCCACTAAAATCAGGGACTAGACAAGGCTGCCCACTCTCTCCCTACTTATTCAATATAGTTCTTGAAGTTCTAGCCAGAGCAATCAGACAATAAAAGGAGGTCAAGGGGATACAGATCAGAAAAGAAGAAGTCAAAATATCACTATTTGCAGATGATATGATAGTATATTTAAGTGATCCCAAAAGTTCCACCAGAGAACTACTAAAGCTGATAAAAAAACTTCAGCAAAGTGGCTGGGTATAAAGTTAACTCAAATAAATCAGTAGTCTTCCTCTACACAAAAGAGAAACAAGCTGAGAAAGAAATTAGGGAAATGACACCCTTCATAATAGATCCAAATGATATAAAGTACCTCGGAGTGACTTTAACCAAGCAAGTAAAAGATCTGTACAATAAGAACTTCAAGACTCTGAAGAAAGAAATTGAAGAAGACCTCAGAAGATGGAAAGATCTCCAATGCTCATGGATTGGCAGGATTAATATAGTAAAAATGGCCATTCTACCAAAAGCGATCTACCGATTCAATGCAATCCCCATCAAAATACCAATCCAATTCTTCAAAGAATTAGACAGAACAATTTGCAAATTCATCTGGAATAACAAAAAAACTCAGGATAGCTAAAACTATCCTCAACAATAAAAGGACTTCAGGGGGAATCACTATCCATGAACTCAAGCAGTATTACAGAGCAATAGTGATAAAAACTGCATGGTATTGGTACAGAGACAAACAGATAGACCAATGGAACAGAATTGAAGACTTGGTACAGAGACAGACAGATAGACCAATGGAACAGAATTGAAGACCCAGAAATGAACCCACACACCTATGGGCACTTGATTTTTGACAAAGGAGCCAAAACCATCCAATGGAAAAAAAGATAGCATTTTCAGCAAATGGTGCTGGTTCAACTGGAGGTCAACATGTAGAAGAATGCAGATCAATCCATGCTTATCACCCTGTACAAAGCTTAAGTCCAAGTGGATCAAGGACCTCCACATCAAACCAGATACACTCAAACTAATAGAAGAAAAACTAGGGAAGCATCTGGAACACATAGGCACTGGAAAAAATTTCCTGAACAAAACACCAATGGCTTATGCTCTAAGATCAAAAATCGACAAATGGAATCTCATAAAACTGCAAAGCTTCTGTAAGGCAAAGGACACTGTGGTTAGGACAAAACGGCAACCAACAGATTGGGAAAAGATCTTTACCAATCCTACAACAGATAGAGGCCTTATATCCAAAATATACAAAGAACTCAAGAAGTTAGACCGCAGGGAGACAAATAACCCTATTAAAAATGGGGTTCAGAGCTAAACAAAGAATTCACAGCTGAGGAATGCCGAATGGCTGAGAAACACCTAAAGAAATGTTCAACATCTTTAGACATAAGGGAAATGCAAATCAAAACAACTATGGGATTTCACCTCACACCAGTGAGAATGGCTAAGATCTAAAACTCAGGTGACATCAGATGTTGGCGAGGATGGGGATAAAGAGGAACACTCCTCCATTGTTGGTGGGATTGCAGACTGGTAAAACCATTCTGGAAATCAGTCTGGAGGTTCCTCAGAAAATTGGACATTGAACTGCCTGAGGATCCAGCTATACCTCTCTATACCCACAAGATGCCCCAACATATAAAAAAGACACGTGCTCCACTATGTTCATCACAGCCTTATTTATAATAGCCAGAAGCTGGAAAGAACCCAGATGCCCTTCAACAGAGGAATGGATACAGAAAATGTGGTACATCTACACAATGGAATATTACTCAGCTATCAAAAACAATGACTTCATGAAATTCGTAGGCAAATGGTCGGAACTTGAAAATATCATCCTGAGTGAGGTAACCCAATCACAGAAAAACACATATGGTATGCACTCATTGATAAGTGGCTATTAGCCCAAATGCTTGAATTACCCTAGATGCCTAGAACAAATGAAACTCAAGACGGATGATCAACATGTGAATTCTTCACTCCTTCTTTAAAAGGGGAACAAGAATACCCTTGGCAGGGAATAGAGAGGCAAAGATTAAAACAGACACAGAAGGAACACCTATTCAGATCCTGCCCGATATGTGGCCCACACATATACAGCCACCCAATTAGACAAGATGGATGGAGCAATGAAGTGCAGGCTGACAGGAACCGGATGTAGATCTGTCCTGAGAGACACAGCCAGAATACAGCAAATACAGAGGCGAATGCCTTCATTAAACCACTGAACTGAGAATAGGACCCCTGTTGAAGGAATCTTAGAAAGGACTGAAAGAGCTTGAAGGGGCTTGAGACCCCATATGAACAACAATGCCAACCAACCAGAGCTCCCAGGGACTAAGCCACTACCCAAAGACTATACATGGACTGACCCTAGACTCCAACTGCATAGGTAGGAATGAATAGCCTAGTAAGAACACCAGTGGAAGGGGAAGCCATTGGTCCTGCCAAGACTGAATCCCAGTGAATTGTTGATTGTTGGGGGGAGGGAGGTAATCGGAGGAGGATGGGTAGGGGAACACCCATAGAGAAGGGGAGGGGGAGGGGCTAGGGGGATGTAGGCCTGGAAGCCGGCAAGGGGAATAACAATCGAAATATAAATAAGAAGTATTCAAGTTAATAAAGATTAAAAAAAAACCACAGGGATGTGCTGGAGAGATGGCTCAGGCGTTAAGATCACTCTCTGCTCTTCCAGAGGTCCTGAGTTTAATTCTCAGCAACCACATGGTGGCTCACAACCATCTGTAATGGGATTTGATGCCATCTTATGGGGTGTGTGAAAAGAGCCACATTGTATTCACATACATAAAAAAATAAAATAAATCTAAAAAAAAGAAAAAGTAGCACAGGGATGCAACATTTGAGACCTTTGGGACATGTGAAAGAGCAAATCTATAATTAAGAGATAGAAGAATGAGGCGAATTCAAGGGCAAAGACATGGAAATAAAATTTACCTAAACTATTGATAATCCCATGTTATACATCACCTCTATTAATTATACTAATATTAGTAATATAAAAAAACTCATTTTTCTTATTTGCCTTCTTCTTGCCTGTCTTTGTCTTTGTGTGTCTGTCTCTCTGTCTCTCTCCACCTGTCAGTCAGTCTCTATCTGCCTCTCCGTCTCTCTTCTCCTCTGCAGTAGTGTTGCCCAGGCTACTCTCAACGTCATCCAGTCCCTGCTTCATCCTCCCAAAGGAGATTAGCACAACATCTATTTAAGTATACTTTCTGAAATCAGAGTTTTTCCACATTAATTACAAGTATCATTGCAAAACATGGCTCTCATTTTAATGGACAAAAGGAGAATTGAATTTCAGAGGGGACAATAAGTGACCGTTTTTCAGGATCATGCATTGAGTTTATCACAAATGTTATGTTCCAACCTAGAAACAGTTTAATGAAGGTTTTGTAGTGATGTAACAAGAGTCAGTCATAAATCACGGCACTTTTTAAATGCTTTGGTGAAAATATCAAGTGGATGGATTATAGCAAAGTGGGGAAATCCCTACCAAAGGCACCAGACAGTATCTCACAGAACGTTCGCCTGTGGCGCAGGGCCAGCTCGTGGGCTGTTAGCATATTCCAAAAGGTTTACCTGTTAGACATAAAGATGCTCATCAAATACAAATAAGAACAATTAAAAATGATTAAGGACTTAAAGCTAGTTCAGGATGATTTGGTATCAGGACTACAACACTTCATTTCTTCACCATCGTGGATGTTCTAAAAGACAGCTCTCCCTGGGAACTTCATGCCACCGAAAGTAGATTCCAAGGACTTGGGACAGGAATCTGTATTTTTTTTAATTTTTAGCATTTTGGCACATTATTTTTTGGAATTACTCAATCATTCCACTATTAAACTTAGAATAATCATAATTGTCAAAGATTGTTTCTTATATTGGTGTTTTATGAGGTACAGGGAGATTTCTTCCTCTTTTTGTTAACTTATTGTTTCATATACCCATATAACACATTGTAGGCACACTAACTAGCCTCCTCTTTCTTATTCAACTCATCCCCAACCCCATCTTCCTAGGCAGTCTAGCAACTACAGTATGATTTTCGTTTTGTTTTTTAATTTGTTCTGTGGCCCATTGCATCTCCTGATGCTCTTGCTCTGAACTCACGATTTTCTTTGCAGATCACTGAAGTATATGAAGGATATAGACCAAGTTTTGTTACATTGACCCACCTCTCAAAAACTGCCCATTGGTCTCTAATATCCCCCAATCAAGCTGATTATTTAGTTACAGGTGCTACAGTCACTAGTTTCTTCATTATCAACTATAAGTTGTAACTTAAGACAGATCTCGTAATCTCTGAAGATCCCCAGTGTTCGTGAAGGTACTGGGAAACTGTACCAGGAAATATCACTGTCGGATTTTTGTCTCTCCTCCATTTAACCCTCTTCTGACTTAATTCTAAGCCATTCAGTCACTGCAAACTTCTGTGCAGAGTTAACAAAAGACTACTTCATTCTTGGAGTTCTCAGTCCTCTATTTGAATAACTCTCAGATACCCTAACTGAGTTAGTGTGGGGTCTATCCTGTCTTTAGTCTGTAATCCACAGGACTTCGGACCGCACTGGGTAAACAGAACCCAGGATGTGTCCCAGAAGCTCCAAGTGCTGTGGGTAAGGAAAGCTCTTGTGGCCCTTGGCTGAGCATCAAGTGGCTTTGCTTGCCAAGAAGGATGTGGGTGGCACAGATGGCAAATGGTTCTTATACAGGCTGGTCTAGAAGCTCTAATGTTGTGTATGCCCACAGCGCACAGTAGTAGGTGGCTTCATCTTCTTTCTTCAAGTAATTTAATGTCAAGGTTGAAGTAGAAGTTTGAAAATCTTTTCTTGCTTCAATTTTCTTATTCTTCCCGTCTAAGGGGCGTTGATTGTAGCTTGACCTGACAAATATTAGATACTCAATCTGTTGGTTTGTTTTCTGCCGGTACCAATGTATAGGTGTGGTGCCGAAGTCTGGAACAGAAACTATACAGGGTATTTGGGCACTCTGATCTGTTGCTCTGGTGACTGACATTTTCGTTTGCTTCAACTGCCCAAGCCCAACTGCAAGGAAAGAGAAAAGTCCTCATGAGCAAATCAAACAGTATTTGAAGAAATGGAAAGGAGGATGCTTTCACTGCCTCCTGCACACAGAAATGTCTACTTACAAACCCAGAGGCAGGAGAAGGTGAACCATCTCAGGAGCAGCATCCCAGTGGGTGAGCCGCTTCACGCAGAGGCAAGAAGTGCTCTGCAAGCTGGTATTTCAGGTTACCAGCAGGAGATTGGGCTGTCCTATCTCAGAAAAATGCTGTCTCAGAAAAATGCAGATCTGGAGGTTCGGACCCCCCAGGGTTGGTCTTGGTCTGCTCCAGTTCTGAGAAGTTCTGGGGTTTCCTGCCTCACAGCTGCAGATCTGATGTATCTGTGGATTAAAGATCTAGAGAGACACCTTTTAAAGTCTTCATTTGGGTACAGAGTAGAGAGAGTGGCCCAGTCAGTCCTTGACTCCACCGTATTTATGTTACTTGGAGACTATGAAGAGACATTTGCTTTAAACTGTCTGTTTTTTTTTTTTTTGTGTGTGATTTGCTATTGATTCAAGACCCAGATACAAAGACTGACTGTGATGTTCTGCACTAGAAGAAAAACATCAGATGCTATCCTTGGTTGACACTCTGTGCACAAGCAAAAAGATATTTTGTGTTTTATTCTACCAAATGCAAAGTAGATTTCGACTTGGCTAAGTGCATTCCATTTCTAATACAGGAACTTCAAAGAAATAACTGAATTGAAACTGTTAACAGGTACGAAGCATGGTAGTCTTTGGAAAGTTTTGTCTCCTCTTGTGGGGTCTTGGAGTCAGGTTGCAGCTTAAGTGTGTACAACCTAAGACAGCCCTGGCTAACCTTTAATGATAGCATTAGCATTCAAGACTAAGGTTGACATTAGTGTTTCATAGCCATTGGGGATTTCTTGGACATTTGACAACTTTGTTACCTGCCTTGGTTTAACATTATCTGCAGCTGTATGAAGTGCTGTGTTCTTCTCCATTTGACAAATGGAGACAGAGGAAAAAGACATTCAATAACATTCAGTAACACAGAACTCTTAAGTATGATGATTCAGATAAGGAAAAAAATCTGTTAACGAATATATGAAAAGGTCAATGAAAATAACAGACATTTATGTTTTCTTCAACTTTTATTCTACATATTTATAGACAGAAATATAACTTCACTCACTTCACACACACATACTGTGCATGGGCCCGTATGGAAAAGAAATCAGCTTGTCAAAGAGATGTTTGGTTCTGCATGGTTTCCACTGCACCTGAGCCAAGATATGAATCAGCTGTTTTCTAACCACAGATGAATGAATAAAGAAAACATGAGGTCTGGGTTGGGGTATGTATGCACACATATGCATCTAACTAGATATTATTAACCTGCCAAAAAGGAGCAAATATTATCATCTGTAGCAATAAGGATAATATAGAAAGATACGGTGTTGCATGAAATCAGTGAGGCACAGAAAGTGGTGTGTGTCACTTATCTTCATTCCTGTTATAAGAGGCATTCATATCTCATGTATGTATGGGTAAGTAGACAATTGGTGTCAGAGATGTAGAGAATGAAATAATGACTGAGAAAGGAATGGGGCTGGAGTGGGTGAAGGGGCAAGGTCCAGTTAGGCAGCGAGAATAATGTTTAATGTTCCTCAGGAGATTAAAATGACTGTGGACAGCTACTACAATTCCCTGAATCAGCTAAAGTACCATCCTGCTGGGTCAGCCAGAGCTGTCAATAGTTGGCAGAATGCTTGCTTAGCTCTGGGTTTGATCCCCAGCCCCACGTAAGCGTGTGGTAGCAAGCATGTAATTCCAGAGCCTAAGAAATAGACAGAAAAGGATGAGAAGCTCAATGCCATCCTGAGATAAGTATCAGCTTCAAGGCTAGCTGGGATAACATCAAACTCTGACTTAAAGTAAAATAGAACAAAACAAATGTCCTACTTTACCCTATAAGCATTACTGTATGCAACTACTATGTGTTGGTTTTAAAAAAGCACATATTTTACATGTTAATAATTCTGGAAAGTTCTTAATTTTATGTTTACTTAGTGAAAAATGGGTTTGTGGAAAAAGAAGGAATAAGATCCTTTGTTATTGTGCAAACATGCATAGTCACACAGAGTGTGCACTAGTGGTATTTGCATGTATGGCCTCTTATTCTCTTCCATTGATTAGCTCACTGTCAGAAGCAGTAGAATTTTGAATAATCCATGTGAAAACTTTATGAATGGAGCCCAAGAGAAAAGTCCCCAGTATTTTTTACCCTAGAGAATGTTGACTCACATTAAGCTTTGATTTCAGCATGTGCACCTTGTCTACCCTTGAATTTTTAGAAATATTAAGAGGCTGACATCATAGAATGACACAAGAATATGACATAGAATTGTCACATAATAGACAAATCAGGAGTTTTCAATGATGTCAACAAGTCCTAGCATTACTTTTACCATCAATAAGAGATAGCAAAGCATTTAGAATGTATGTTTAAAATGCAGAATGGCGCATGCTTTCTTCTTCCCCAGAGTGCCACCTTATACAGTCTACCATGGGCCAGTAACAGAGACAGAGAGAGACGAGAAGAGAACTGTAATTTCCATTGGACAAAACAAAACCCACCAGAAACAGATTGTCTTATTGCCTCAGAAGGTTTAAAGGCCTCCTCACCTTTTCTCCTGTTCTGGTAATGTGGAATCATTCCTGTGCAGAGCAGACATAAATATTAAGTGCCTGATGATTGGCAATGGGCCTGTGCAGGTAAGGCTAGGCAGCTGGCCACTCTCCATAATGATCATGCTAGTCTTTTCTTTTCATGGAATTATTCACACTCCTTTCAAACCTCAAATCCCTAGTGTAACCATGTTTAATGTTTTCTTCTGTTCCTCAAAGAATCTCTATAGTGTGATTTGTTTCACTCTCAGAATTGTTTACTGGGTGCTGGACAGACCTGATTAAAGCTTTGCATATTCCTTAAGAGTACTCCCTCCCAGACCTCAGCAGTCATGGTCTTGTTTGACTTTCTTTACTTTCCTTTATCTATATTCTGAGACAGAGTCTTTCTCTGATGCCTGGATTAGTCTTCCATTTTATTCTCAAAATATCTCCCTGCTTCTGTTCTCTAAGATGCATGGACTATAGACCTGTGCAACTATGTGGCTGGCATTATTATTTTTTTTCCTCCATCTTTATTAAATTGGGTATTTTTAATTTGCATTTCAATTGTTATTCCCTTTCCCGGTTTCCAAGCCAACATCCCCCTAACCACTCCCCTTCTATATGTGTGTTCCCCTCCCTGTCCTCCTCCCATTACCGCCCTCCCCCCCAACACTTACGTTCACTGGGGGTTCAGTCTTGGCAGGACCAAGAGCTTCCCCTTACACTGGTGCTCTTACTAGGCTATTCATTGCTACCTATGAGGTTGGAGCCCAGGGTCAGTCCATGTATAGTCTTATTATTATTATTATTATTATTATTATTATTATTGCTATTACCACTAATACCATAACTACTATTACTATTACTGCTACTATTACTCTCATGCGTGGAGCAGAAAAAAACAAGCTGATGGTCTGTTGAATGGGAATTCTAGTTGTGCTGCAAGTTCTATTATTCCCAAGGATTGGATCTAGTGAGCCAGTGATGAACACCTGGCCTGTGCGTGACAGGCACAGGTGCTCCAGAAATGCCAGCTGATTTACAGATTACAGGACACTTACATGGAGGACACACAAATGCCTGCGTGAGTGTTCCCCACATCCTTATCCTCCTGCTCCTGTGAAGGAGCCATTGCATTGGGAGTGGCTTTCTCTTCTTGAAGTGTGTACCATGAATGTCGCAGAGTGTGTGCTGCTCGTGCAGAAGACTGGAGTTGGGTTGCTGTCCCCAACACATGGCAGCTTACAACTGGGCGGAACGCGAGCTCTAGGGGATCCTGACCCTCATTTGGCCTCTGCAGGCTCCTGCAATTGCAAGTGCATATGCACACACAGCAAGACACCAGTTATGTTTAATTATGTACATATAACTAAATGTATGTACACATAACTAAAAACAAAATGAATCTTTTAAAAAGAAGACATGAATAGGTAGAGAGAGTAGGCAGCCTTATCAAGGCCCTGATTTTAGTGGGATTGATTCAAGTTCCTTTAGCTTGATGTTCGCTACTGGTTTTCTGGCTACTGGTTTTCTGTTTATTACTTTTACTATGTTTAGGTATAGACCTTGAATTCCTGATCTTTACAAGTCTTTTATCATGAAGGGGTGTCGAATTTTGTCAAATGCTTTCTCAGCATCTAATGCAATGATCGTTTTTTCCCTTTGAGTTCGTTTATATAGTGGATTACATTGATGGTTTTCCATGTATGGAACGTTCCCTGCATCCCTGGGATGAAAGCCTACTTGGTGATGACGGATGATCGTTTTGATGTGTTTGTAGATTCGGTTTTTGAGAGTCTTATTGAGTATTTTGACATCAATATTGATAAGGGAAATTGGTCTGAAGTTCTCTTTCTTTGTAGGGTCTTTGTGTGGTTTAGATATAAGCTTAATTGTGGCTTCATACAACGATTGGGTAGTGTTCCTTCTGTTTCTATTTTGTGGAATAGTTTGGAGAGTTTTGGTATGAGGCCTTCTATGAAGGTCTGATAGAATTCAGCACTAAACTCATCTGGCCCTGGGCTTATTTTGGTTGGGAGACTTTTAATGACCGCTTCTATTTCTTTAGGAGTTATGGGACTGTTTAGATGATTTATCTGGTATAAGTGTAATTGTGGCTTCATACAACCAATTGGGTAGTGCTCCTTCTGTTTCTATTTTGTGGACTAAGCCACCATCCCAAGAGCACACAGGGATGAACCTATGGCTCCATCAACATATGTAGGAGAAAATGGCCTTGTGCCCTGCCCTCAGTTCCTCTAACCCTTGAGGATAATATAAGTCTTTGCAGCATGGCTAGAACTGTCATTCAACAGTTCCCCATTTCGGGTTCTTTTTATACCACACTCAAGAGTTCTTATAACCTTTGAGTTGAGATGGAGTTAGGTGAATCCCTGAAGCTCCCTGACTATCTAGCCTGGATGAATGAGTAAGTCCTAGGCTGGTGAGAAGACTCATCTCACAAAAGCAAGGTGGGCAGTGCCTAAAGACCCGTAGTCAAGATTGTTGTCTGACCCACAATGCTACATGTGTAGATGTATGCATGCACACGTGAACATACACGTTAAACAAATAACCAAATAACTAAACATGAAAGAAAGTCAGTGTGTATTCCCAACCTCCCTGCACCACATGCCAAACTTCTCTGGAGCTTTTTGTATACACGATGTACACAGAGCAGTGGACGCTATACATACTGTACAATGACGGACTCTTTGATATTGAAGCTACATGCTAAAGCCTTTTCAACTGCAGAGTCAACATTTATCTGTGACCTCATTGCAGTCAATAAAATAAAAAATAACCAATGGAAAGTGTTAATAACTCTGAAGAAAACCAATTCTTTTACTCTCTCATTCTTTACTTGAAATTTATAAGAAGACATATTTCAGACTGTATTTTAATGTTTCCTTCCTTCATGGTAACAATTCTCAACTGGTAAACACCTTTGTATGTGGATGGTCCTAAATTATTTTATTCCCTTCAACTCTTGCTTAGGGAGCCTCCTGTTGCCTGTCTTTACTTGAAGCATACGCTATGATAAGCTTGGCTGGTGGCTTCTGCTGCTGCCCTGCATAATTCACAGGAAGCTGTATGTACAATGTGTCAAAAATCACCATCAGTTTCTGTCCACCATCATTTGGTGGACAGGGGGTTCCTGGTTTTATTTTCATCAGATAGATGGGGAAACAAAAGGTAGGAAATGTTCAAAGGACAACCACCTTGCAGACAGGTAAAGTCAATCTCAGAGATGTCCATAAATAGATGCCAAACACTGACCTATGTTTGGTATACATGGGGAGGGGTTTACATGTATGAAATCCCATAAGTTAATAAGTGAAGCTCTTTATCCTTGATCTTTACTTGGTTAGGTTTTTACAAAAATCAGACCTTAAATGTTTATCTTTCATGGGAATCAAAATAAATGCAAATACCTAAACAAATATGTAAACACTAGCTCACTCATTCTTTCTTTTTTGTCATCAACTCCAAAAAACAAATAAAGGAAAACTAACCTCTCCCGAAACAGCTTCTAATAGAAAAGAAGCCAGGAAAGATTGTCAGAAGAGAAGACACAAGGCAGCGCTACTGTCCAGTGATTGGAGGCTTTTCCCTCTGTCTTCCCAGGAGAGAGGCTGCTTGGAAGAGATAGTGATGACAATGAAACTGCAGAGGAAGTGGAGTTAGCCAGGAAGTCACCTAGCAAAAGCTGCCAGACAAATCCTACATTCAAAACATGGGGTAGGGAGAAGCTGAAGAAGGAGAAGTTAGGAGGTGGGAAGGCACTTCAGAGTGCCAGGGTTCTGGAAACTTGACTTTATGCCTTGACAGAACAAGAGAAAAGTTCTAAGCCTGGAAGTACACCGGTGAGATCTGTTCAGTTGGAGAAAGAGTTGGTAGAGGACCAAGGTTGGGGACATGGCCAGAGTGGGAAAGACAGGAGACTGAAAAATGCCTAGGGCAGGATGTCCAGGAACTGAGGTGTGAAGTAGTGCAGATGACAATGAGCTGACACACATATCCCTGCACTGGGCAAAGTAGACCACAGTGATAGGCCTTGGATTTTGGCAGGAGACACCCTCTGCTATGTGCACATGTACCTAAGGCCCTGTATTAAATAAGCTTGCAGTCATCTGCAGACAGCTGCATATGATCCCAGGGAGCACCAGAGAGAACTGCCCTGAAATGTCTCAGAATCTCTCCTCCCTCCCTCAAAGTTAACTAAAGTAAGGGCAGTAAGTGACTGTTCAGAATCAGTGGTAACCAGAGCCCCACCTGGGGGTCTATCCCATATACAGCCACCCAGTCACTGTTGCTAATGCCAACAAGTGCTTGCTGATGGAACCTGATATGGATCTCTCCTGAGAGGCTCTGCCAAAGCCTTACTTATACAGATGAGGATGCTTGCAGCTAAACTTCAGACTGGACCCAGGCACCCCAATGGAGGAGTTAAAGGACTGAAGGAGCCGAAGACGGTTGCAACCCCATAAGAAGGACAACATTATCAACCAACCAGACCCTACCAGAGCTCCTGGGAACTAAACCACCAACCAAAGACTACACATGGAGAGACCCATGTCTCCAACTGCATATGTAGCAGAGAACTGCATTATCTGGCATCAATAGTAGAAGAAGCCCTTGGTCCTGTGAAGGATCATTTCCTCAATGTAGGGAAATGTCAGAGTTTTGAGGTGGGAGTGAGAAAGTGGGAATGGGAGCATCTTTATGGAAGCAGGGAGAGGCTGGATGGCAGAGGAGGGTAAGGGGATAACATTTGAAATGTAAATACATTAAAATCTAATAAAAAGCAGAAAAAGGAAGTTAGCCCTAATTACAGACAAGATTATCACTGTATCTAATTAAAATGTGTCATGACATCAGACTTTGAAGCTGGACTCAAGTGTTTTACTTATAGTTATTCTGGAACTGGACAAATGAAGCCAGGTGCCCACTGCCTACTTTGTACCCAGCTTGTGCAACAAAGGATGGAGATTTGTTCTTTCTGTGCTCATGTTTCTGAACATTTATTTTCTGATTCTAGTCTGTTGCATACCTGATACTTCTGTTAGTATCTTCACCTAAGCCTTTCTCAGAGGATCTGATACATTTTCCTCCCAGTGTCGATGCTATTCAGTGAATGGCACATAGCACAGCTGTCCTTGGTTACCTGTTTCTGTGACTTCCTCTAGCACATGGTTCTTGCCCACACTTGCATTGTCCTATGCTATTTTGCTCAGGATGCAGCCTTGTTCCTTTTTATCCACTTCGAAAGTGAGGCAAAAAGCTACTTGTATATTTATAACAAGTACTAGAGAAAAGACATTTGATGGAATGTTAAAATAATATTGGGGATACATCTCTCCTTCTCTGCTCCTTTCTTGGGTCTAGCGTCTACACAGTTCTGAGAATCAGATTCCAGTCCCTGGAGCTAGGCATGGTAAACAGCAATCGTGGCAAGCCCAGCCTCCATTAGCACAGGACCACTTCCGCAACAGGAAGTTTTCTCTCTAATAGCCATGATCTTTTGAAAGCAAGAAAGAACTGGCTGTGGTTTAACTGCTCCTGTGTTGTCTTCTAATGCCTTAGCCACATTTTGTGCTGCCCCAAACAGAGGAGGTTTGACTTAAACCGTTTTCTAGGAAGCAACCACACAGACAGAGCAGATAACCAAAAGAAGCTTGAGAAAGTAAAACTGCTTTGAGCCACAGTAGAGTCTTTCCATCTCTCTGCCCCCAGCATTTACTACTGGGTCTCTGGGCTGCCCAGGTGGACTCCAGGAGGAGAGTGCTAAGAGGTTTGATATCATGAAAGACCAGGCCTGGTGCTACTGACCAATGATATCAGCCACAGGAGGCTCCTTCTGATTGTCAGTTCCCAGTCATGGCATCTGTCTCCTAGTGCAGACCTAGTCACAGCTCTGTTTCGAGTCTGGGAGCAGGAGAGGTCTGGTCAGTTCAGGAGCAACAGGCAGTAGATCTAAATTCAACTTCATTTTTTTATTATTAAGAATTTTTCTGTGCATATTTTTATGTAAGGATGTGTGCATGTATCTGTGTATTTATTTACAACCTAAATACTGCATACCCTCTCAGTCCTTCCTCACAGACTGCCTCTCCACCCCTCCTTCCTCCTCTGCAAAAGTGGGACCTCCCTGGGTATCCCTCCACCCCGGTGCATCAAGTCTCTTCAGGACGAGGACACATCCACTCCATCAAAGTCCAGACAAGGCAGCCCTGTTGGGAAATGGATACTGCAGACAGGGTATAGCTTTAGGGGAGACTCACATGGAGACTAACTGCACATCTGCTACATATGTGCCAGCCCCTGTATGCCCTTTGGTTGGTGGCTCATTCTCTGAGAAGTCCCAGGTGTCAAGGTTAGTTGACTTTGTTATTCTTCCTTTGGTGTTCCTATCCCCTTTTGTGCCTTCAGTCCTTCCCCATACTCTTCCATAGGGGTTCCCAAGCTCCATCCAATGTATGCCTGTGGGTATCTGCATCTGTCAGCTACTAGGTAGAGCCTCTCAAAGAACAGCCATGCTAGATTCCCATCAGAAAACATAACGGAGTATCATTAATAATGTCAGGGATTGGTGCTTGTCCATGGGATGGGTTGGGCCCACCAAGTTAGGCCAGATTTTGATTGGCTATTCCTCCAGTCTCTGATCATCTTTGTCCCTGTATTTCTTTTTGACAGGACAAATTTTGGGTTGAAAGCCTTGTGGATAAATTGATGTCTTTACCCTCCCCTGAGGATCCTACAAGAAGTGGCCTCTTCAGGTTCCATGTCCTCACTGCGAGGCATCTTGGCTAAGGTCACTCACATTGACTCCTGGGAGCCTGCCCACCCAGGTCTCTGGCACTTCTAGAGACAACCCCGCCCCCCTAGCCCCTCACCTGGAGATTTCCATTCATTCTCCTGGACTTCTGGGCCTTTCTCCTGTCTCTCCCCATATCTGATTCTACCTCTGCATTCCCTTTCTCTTCTCTCTCACTCTCCCTCCCTCGTTGTGCTATGCCCGCAAAATTAATGATTTCCTTGTTTTTAATAGGTGTATAGTATTCCATTGTGCAAACGAACCACATTCTCTGTATCCATTATTCCACTGAGGGACATGTGGGTTGCTTCCAGTTTCTGACTGTTACAGATAAGGCATAGATAAACATAGTGGAGCAAAATGTCCTTGTGATATTGAGGAGCATCTTTGGGGTATATACCCAATAGTTGGGTCTTCAGGTAGAACTATTTCCAACTTTCTGACAAACTGCCAGATTGATTTTCAGAGCAGTTGAACAAGTTTGCAGTCTCGTCAGCAATGGAGGAGTGTTCGTGTGCCCCTTTTTTCTTTCTTTTCTTTTTGTTTTTTTTATTAAATTAAGTATTTCTTATATACATTTCAAGTGTTATTCCCTTTCCCGGTTTCGAGGCAAACATCCCCTCTCCCCTCCCCTTCTGTATGGGTGTTCCCCTCCCCATCCTCCCCCCCTTGCCGCCCTCCCCCCAACAATCTAGTTCACTGGGGGTTCGGTCTTAGCAGGACCCAGGACTTCCCCTTCCACTGGTGCTCTTACTAGGATATTAATTTCTACCTATGAAGTCAGAGTCCAGGGTCAGTCCATGTATAGTCTTTAGGTAGTGGCTTAGTCCCTGGAAGCTCTGGTTGCTTGGCATTGTTGTACATATGGGGTATCGAGCCCCTTCAAACTCTTTCATTTCTTTCTCTGATTCCTTCACCAGGGCTCCTATTCTCAATTCAGTGGTTTGCTGCTGGCATACGCCTCTGTGTTTGCAGTATTCTGGCTGTGTCTCTCTGGAGAGATCTACATCCGGCTCCTGTCGGCCTGCTTCTTTGCTTCATCCATCTTGTCTAATTGGATGACTGTATATGCATGGGCCACATTTGAGGCAGGCTCTGAACGGGTGTTCCTTTTGTGTCTGTTTTAATCTTTGCCTCTCTATTCCCTGCCAAGGGTATTCTTGTTCCCCTTTTAAAGAAGGAGTGAAGCATTCACATTTTGATCATCCATCTTGAGTTTCATTTGTTCTAGGCAACTAGGGTAATTCAAGCATTTGGGCTAATAGCCACTTATCAATGAGTGCATACCATGTGTGTTTTCCTGTGATTGGGTTACCTCACTCAGGATGATATTTTCCAGTTCCGACCATTTGCCTACGAATTACATGAAGTCATTGTTTTTGATAGCTGAGTAATATTCCATTGTGTAGATGTACCACATTTTCTGTATCCATTCCTCTGTTGAAGGGCATCTGGGTTCTTTCCAGCTTCCGGCTATTATAAATAAGGCTGCGATGAACATAGTAGAGCACGTGTCTTTTTTATATGTTGGGGCATCTTTTGGGTATATGCCCAAGAGAGGTTTAGCTGGATCCTCAGGCAGTTCAATGTCCAATTTTCTGAGGAACCTCCAGACTGATTTCCAGAATGGTTGTACCAGTCTGCAATCCCACCAACAATGGAGGAGTGTTCCTCTTTCTCCACATCCTCGCCAGCATCTGCTGTCACCTGAGTTTTTGATCTTAGCCATTCTCACTGGTGTGAGGTGAAATCTCAGGGTTGTTTTGATTTGCATTTCCCTTATGACTAAAGACATTGAACATTTCTTTAGGTGTTTCTCAGCCATTCGGCATTCCTCAGCTGTGAATTCTTTGCTTAGCTCTGAACCCCATTTTTAATAGGGTTATTTGTCTCCCTGCGGTCTAACTTCTTGAGTCTTTGTATATTTTGGATATAAGGCCTCTATCTGTTGTAGGATTGGTAAAGATCTTTTCCCAATCTGTTGGTTGCCGTTTTGTCCTAACCACAGTGTCCTTTGCCTTACAGAAGCTTTGCAGTTTTATGAGATCCCATTTGTCAATTTTTGATCTTAGAGCATAAGCCATTGGTGTTTTGTTCAGGAAATTTATTCCAGTGCCCATGTGTTCCAGATGCTTCCCTAGTTTTTCTTCTATTAGTTTGAGTGTATCTGGTTTGATGTGAAGGACTTTGATCCACTTGGACTTAAGCTTTGTACAGGGTGATAAGCATGAATCGATCTGCATTCTTCTGCAAGTTCACCTCGATTTGAACCAGCACCATTTGCTAAAAATGCTATCTTTTTTCCATTTGATGGTTTTGGATCCTTTGTCAAAAATTAAGTGCCCATAGGTGTGTGGGTTCATTTCTGGGTCTTCAATTCTATTCCATTGGTCTATCTCTCTGTCGCTGTACCAATACCATGGAGTTTTTATCACTATTGCTCTGTAATACTGCTTGATTCAGGGATAGTGATTCCCCATGAAGTCCTTTTATTGTTGAGGATATTTTTACCTATACTGGGTTTTTTGGTATTCCAGATGAATTTGCAAATTGTTCTGCCTAACTCTTTGAAGAATTGGATTGGTATTTTGATGGGGATTGCATTGAATCTGAAGATCGCTTTTGGTAAATGGCCATTTTTACTACATTAATCCTGCCAATCCATGTGCATGGGAGATCTTTCCATCTTCTGAGGTCTTCTTCAATTTCTTTCTTCAGAGTCTTGAAGTTCTTATTGTACAAATCTTTTACTTGCTTGGTTAAAGTCACACCAAGGTACTTTATATTATTTGGGTCTATTATGAAGGGTGTCGTTTCCCTAATTTCTTTCTCGGCTTGTTTCTCTTTTGTGTAGAGGAAGGCTACTGATTTATTTGAGTTAATTTTATACCCAGCCACTTTGCTGAAGTTTTTTATCAGCTTTAGTAGTTCTCTGGTGGAACTTTTGGGATCCCTTAAATATACTATCATATCATCTGCAAATAGTGATATTTTGACTTCTTCTTTTCCGATCTGTATCCCCTGGATCTCCTTTTGTTGTCTGATTGCTCTGGCTAGCACTTCAAGAACTATATTGAATAAGTTGGGAGAGAGTGGGCAGCCTTGTCTACTCCCTGTTTTTAGTGGGATTGCTTCAAGTTTCTCTCCATTTAGTTTAATGTTAGCAACTGTTTTGCTGTATATGGCTTTTACTATGTTCAGGTATGGGCCTTGAAGTCCTATTCTTTCCAGGACTTTTATCATGAAGGGTGTTGAATTTTGTCAAATGCTTTCTCAGCATCTAATGAAATGATCATGTGGTTCTGTTCTTCCAGTTTGTTTATATTATGGATCACATTGATGGTTTTCCGTATATTAAACCATCCCTGCATGCCTGGGATGAAGCCTACTTGATCATGGTGGATGATTGTTTTGATGTTCTCTTGGATTCGGTTTGCCAGAAATTTATTGAGTATTTTTGCCTCGATATTCATAACGGGAATTGGTCTGAAGTTCTCTTTCTATGTTGGGTCTTTGTGTGGTTTAGGTATAAGAGTAATTGTGGCTTCATAGAAGGAATTTGGTAGTGCTCCATCTGTTTCAATTTTGTGGAATAGTTTGGATAATATTGGTATGAGGTCTTCTATGAAGGTCTGATAGAATTCTGCACTAAACCCATCTGGACCTGGGCTCTTTTTGGCGGGAGACCTTTAATGACTGCTTCTATTTCCTTAGGAGTTATGAGGTTGTTTAACTGGTTTATCTCTTCCTGATTTAACTTCGGTACCCGGTATCTGTCTAGGAAATTGTCCATTTCCTGAAGATTTTCAAGTTTTGTTGAATATAGGCTTTTATATTAAGATCTGATGATTTTTTTAATTTCCTCTGAATCTGTAGTTATGTCTCCCTTTTCATTTCTGATTTTGTTAATTTGGACACACTCTCTGGGTCCTCTCATTAGTCTGGCTAAGGGTTTATCTATCTTGTTTGATTTTCTCAAACAACCAACTTTTGGTTCTGTTGATTCTTTCTATGGTCCTTTTTGTTTCTACTTGGTTGATTTCAGCTCTGAGTTTGATTATTTCCTGCCTTCTACTCCTCATGGGTATATTTGCTTCTTTTTGTTCTAGAGCTTTTAGGTGTGCTGTCAAGTTGCTGACATATGCTCCTTCCTGTTTCTTTCTGCAGGCACTCAGCGCTATGAGTTTTCCTCTTAGTACAGCTTTCATTGTGTCGCATAAGTTTGGGTATCTTGTACCTTCATTGTCATTAAATTCTAAAAAGTCTTTAATTTCTTTCTTTATTTCTTCCTTGACCAGGTTATCATTGAGTAGAGCATTGTTCAATTTCCACGTATATGTGGGCATTCTTCCCTTATTGTTATTGAAGACCAGTTTTAGGCCGTGGTGGTCTGATAGAACGCATGGGATTATGTCTATCTTTCTGTACCTGTTGAAGCCCGTTTTTTGACCAATTATATGGTCAATTATGGAGAAAGTACCATGAGGAGCTGAGAAGAAGGTAGATCCTTTTGCTTTAGGATAGAATGTTCTATAAATATCTGTTAAGTCCATTTGGGTCATGATTTCTCTTAGTCTGTCTACGTCTCTGTTTAATTTCTGTTTCCATGATCTGTCCATTGATGAGAGTGGGGTGTTGAAATCTCCTACTATTATTGTGTGAGGTGCAATGTGTGTTTTGAGCTTTAGTAAGGTTTCTTTTACGTATGTAGGTGCCCCTGTATTTGGGGCAGAGATATTTAGGACTGAGAGTTCATCTTGGTGGATTTTTCCTTTTATGAATATGAAGTGTCCTTCCTTATCTTTTTTGATGACTTTTAGTTGAAAATTGATTTTATTTGATATTAGAATGGCTACTCCAGCTTGCTTCTTCAGACCATTTGCTTGGAAAGTTGTTTTCCAGTCTTTCACTCTGAGGTAGTGTCTGTCTTTGTCTCTGAGGTGTATTTCCTGTAGGTAGCAGAATTCAGGCCCCTCGTTGCGTATCCAGTTTGTTAATCTATGTTTTTTTATTGGAGAGTTGAGGCCATTGATGTTGAGAGATATTAAGGAATAGTGATTATTGCTTCCTGTTATATTCATATTTGGATGTGAGGTTATGTTTGTGTGCTTTTCTTCTCTTTGTTTTGTTGCCAAGACGATTAGTTTCTTGCTTCTTCTAGGGTATAGCTTGCCTCCTTATGTTGGGCTTTACCATTTATTATCCTTTGTAGTGCTGCATTTGTAGAAAGATGTTGTGTAAATTTGGTTTTGTCATGGAATATCTTGGTTTCTCCATCTATGTTAATTGAGTGTTTTGCAGGATAGAGTAACCTAGGCTGGCATTTGTGTTCTCTTAGGGTCTGTATGACATCTGTCCAGGATCTTCTGGCTTTCATAGTTTCTGGCAAAAAGTCTGGTGTAATTCTGATAGGTCTGCCTTTATATGTTACTTGACCTGTTTCCCTTACTGCTTTTAATATTCTTTCTTTATTTTGTGCGTTTGGTGTTTTGACTATTATGTGACAGGACGCGTTTTTTTTCTGGTCCAATCTATTTGGAGTTCTGTAGGCTTCTTGTATGCCTATGGGTTTCTCTTTTTTTAGGTTAGGGAAGTTTTTTTCTATGATTTTGTTGAAGATATTTACTGGTCCTTTGAGCTGGGAGTCTTCACTCTCTTCTATACCTATTATCCTTACGTTTGATCTTCTCATTGAGTCCTGGATTTCCTGTATGTTTTGGACCAGTAGCTTTTTCTGCTTTACATTATCTTTGACAGTTGAGTCAATGATTTCTATGGAATCTTCTTCTCCTGAGATTCTCTCTTCCATTTCTTGTATTCTGTTGGTGAAGCTCGCATCTACAGCTCCTTGTCTCTTCCTTTGCTTTTCTATATCCAGGGTTGTTTCCATGTGTTCTTTCTTGATTGCTTCTATTTCCATTTTTAATTCCTTCAACTGTTTGATTGTGTTTTCCTGGAATTCTTTCAGGGATTTTTGTCTCTCCTCTCTATGGGCTTCTACTTGTTTATTTATGTTTTCCTGGAATTCTTTCAGGTATTTTTTTGTCTCCTCTCTATGGCTTTCTACTTGTTTGTTTATGATTTCCTGGAATTCTTTCAGGGATTTTTGCGATTCCTCTCTGGAGGCTTCTACTTGTTCTCTAAGGGAGTTTTTCACGTCTTTCTTGAAGTCCTCCAGTATCATGATCAAATATGATTTTGAAACTAGATTTTGCTTTTCTGGAGTGTTTGGATATTCCATGTTTGTTTTGATGGGAGAATTGGGCTCCGATGGTGCCATGTAGTCTTGGTTTCTGTTGCTTGGGTTCCTGCGCTTGCCTCTCGCCATCAGATTATCTCTAGTGTTACTTTGTTCTGCTATTTCTGACAGTGGCTAGACTGTCCTATAAGTCTGTGTGTCAGGAGTGCTGTAGACCTGTTTTCCCGTTTTCTTTCAGCCAGTTATGGGGACAGAGTGTTCTGCTTTCGGGCATGTAGTTTTTCCTATCTACAGGTCTTCAGCTGTTCCTGTGGGCCTGTGTCTGGTGTTCACCAGGCAGGTCACTTGCAGCAGAAAAGTTGGTCTTACCTCTGGTCCAGAGGCTCAAGTTTGCTTGTGGGGTGCTGCCTACCAGCTCTCCGCAGTGGCAGCAACCAGTAGGATCTGTGCCGCCATTTCCGGGAGCCTCTGTGCACCAGGGTTCCAGATGGCGTTTGGTGTTTTCCTCTGGCGTCAGAGATGTGTGGAGAGTGCAGTCTCTTCTGGTTTCCCAGGCATGTCTGCCTCTCTGAAGGGAGGTTTTAGCTCTCCCTCCCATGGGATTTCGGTGCAGAGAACTTTTTATCCAGTCGGTCCCTTCTGGTTCCTGTGGTGTCTCAGGCGCAGGGGTCCTGCAGCTCCTGGGCCCTCCCCCACGGGAACCCAGAGGCCTTATACAGTTTCCTCTTGGGCCAGGGATGTGGGCAGGGGTGGGCACAGTTGGTGGTCTCTTCTGCTCTGTAGCCTCAGGTGTGCCCACCTGCCCAGGCGGTGAGGTCTCTCTCCCACAGGGTGTGGGAGCAGAGAGCTGCTGCAGGCCGGGATCCGCGGGTTTGGGACTCCCGGTAAACACCGAAAGTGCCTGGTCCTAGAGGAATTTTGCCTCTGTGTGTCCTCAGTTCACCAGGCAGTTCTCTTGCAGCAGAAAAGTTGGTCTTACCTGTGTTCCCGAGGCTCAAGTTTGCTCGTGGGGTGCTGCCTACGAGCTCTCTCCGGCGGCAGCAACCAGGAAGATCTGCGCTGCCCTTTCCGGGAGCTTCCGTGTACCAGGGTTCCAGATGGCATTTGGTGTTTTCCTCTGGCGTCAGAGATGTGTGCAGAGTGCAGTCTCTTCTCCCTTTTTTCACATCCTAGTCAGCATGTACATTTGATTGTGTGGTGATGAGGAGATATTTCATCATCTTAAGCCTGAATATTATTGTTGCTTTTCCATAGTAAACTTAGTTTCACTTCACAGAAACTGGAATTGATTGTGCAAAACCCCACATTTTAAGTTTAAAAATGTTAATAAAGAGGTCACTTTTTTCATCCATTTTTAGCACAATGGCAAAAGGAGGTTTGCTTGAAGAATAGATTGTTTCCATTTTACAAACCTACACTATACTAGATAAGAGCAGAGATGCTGACACAAACCAGCTGAGGGTCAGATCCCATGGGGCTTCAGGAGATTTCACAGTACCCCTTGCCAAAGGTTCCGTGTACACAACACAGAAATTCTGTGCATCTCACTGCTCATTTGTGATATATACCTCAGATAATGCATAACCCACTACCCTGGAAAATACCACACCAATAATGTCCACCATTACTTCATCCAGATATCAAGTGTTCTCTTTGGAACTTTGAATGTAAACCTGAAATCACTTAATTTATGAATTATTCTAAAGATGCATACTAAAATATTAACTAATAATATGATGTGCATTCAAAATCAGTAGAAAAGATTTTGAATGGCCTCATGGCATAGAGATGATGAATGGATGTTTTAGGGAACAATGCTTACCCCTATTTAAAGAATACTCAATATATGTATGTACTCAGACATTACATAGGATTTTGTAACATGTAAAAATTTTGTCATTCTAAAAGAGAAGTTGATATATCTAAGAAAAGCCAAATGAAGTAGCCAGAATTCTGTGAAATGTGGCTTCATGTTCAGTGTTCTCCCAACGAATTATGTGGTGGTTACCTGCATATTGCTGTTGTGTTGACATAAAAGTCATGGACCCAGGAGGTTGCATAACAGCCTTTTTGCATCATAAATTACCCAGATTCCCATAATCTTCTTCAACTGATTCAGTCTATTGATGGAACCTGAGTCTCAGGATGCTACTCACATCTACCCAACACTACTATGAAGGATTCTACTGTGTCTGCGGCTCATAGCCTACTTTATTATTGCTTTCTCTGGAAGAGCAGTTTTAAACCAAAAAAAATGTTCTGTGGAAAGTAGTGTGACTACCACTTACATCAAGTGGCACAATTACAGTTATTTTCTACCATAGATAGTCGAAGGATGGGGATAAGAATGACAAGCCAGTGGCATAGAGTAAACATGAGTAATAAACAGATGAACTCATAAATCTTTAAGGAAATCATCACTATCCTAAGGAAGCAATGGATGTCTTAGTATTTTGTGTGTTTTTTGATTGACTATCACTAAAAGATAAAATATTGGGTACATCAATGTGCACACACCCTGTGTCCTTCTGTCTCCCCTCTCCCCAGTGGAGATCAGAGAAATCTGACTTTCAATTATGAGTGCTTCTTCAAACAAACAATCTCGGTTGTGAGATCAACTCTCTAATCTGTGAACTGTGGCCCATAAATGTTATATATCTCAGAGGACTGTTAGAGGATCAGGGGTTGCTTGATGTGTAGTACAGGATACAGTACTATAGTGCTTTCCCATGCTTCCCATGGAGAAGAATGGAAGTCACGTGTGTGTGTGTGTGTGTGTGTGTGTGTGTGTGTGTGTGTGTATGTGTGATCTATTCTTTTTAAGCTATAATCAAGGGCCTATAACAGGACTCTCCAGGACTTGTTTGCACTTGCTGTTACTAACTTGCTAAGCATACACAGTTCTAGGAGACAGAACACTGACTGTTCATCTTACAGAGGGAAGCTGTGCTGTGCTGCAGGGAGTCTGGAACCTGAGGTTTCACTCCATCGCCTTTTCCTCTCTAGAGTTCTGGTAGCATTCAGGAGACAGTCTGAGGATCAGAAATCATACTACCGTGAAATACAGGCACAAAGCTGAGCCCAGAGAGTATGAGTCAAGTTAGACATTTGTTCATTGCCTCAAAAATGGCAAAACCAAATGAATTCAAAATCTGATAGCCTTTAAGAGCAGATACGGTGATTTTAATTGCCTACAGCTCCTCCTATACCCACTGTCCTAAAAAATGTCATTACCACAGAGTCTGAACCAAGCTTAGGAATGTGTTTTTAGAGTCTTGTTACCAACTGTCACCAAAATGCCATGACAATTGTCATGTTGTTTCATACCACAACTTTCAACATTACTAAATGAAAATAAAGACTGACAAAAGTAGACTTCTGATTTTTAAAAAATATTTATTGTCTCTAATATGAAATACAAGGCACAGAATCCAACAATAAAGAAGACTCTTCAGGTTGTCTAGAGAGGAGGCTTTCAGAGAGTTGACTAGTTCAAGAGCAACAAATGCCGTGGGTAAATCCTGCAGCCTATGTGTACCAGAGCTTTGATACTTTGGGCTTCTGGGGGAGGGGACTGCTGGAGAGGATGGAATCAGGAAGGTGAGCTCAGTTAGAGAGAAATTGCTAAAATTGCTTACAAATGTGAGAAAAATGTTTGCACAATAACAGAATGATGTGCATGTGACTTTACAGAAGTCAAAGCCAGCAAGAGAAGGCAGCTGGACCCCCATAAGTCACCTTTATGACAGTAAGGATAAAAATCAACGGACTTGCTGGTCCACCGTTTATTTCCTTAGGAGCTCTTCTTATTGCCACAGGCAGCTGTTCTTCTAAGCAGAAAGAAGCTGATGATGGCCAAGTAGAGCACGCTCTTGAGGAGCAGGAGCAGGTAAGTATAGTAGGCAGAGGTGCCCGTGAACTGGAGCTGCAGCACATCTGAAAGAGTTCTTTAAATTAGCTCCATCTGCCCTTTCAGTGGCATAGGGTGTTAGCAAAGAGGAGGCAGTAGGTACTAACTCTGATGACTTACAATGAGTAGCATCTCTCCTCATCCTCAAAAGAACCACGTATACGGAGATTGAACTTGGAAAGCAGTTCGTCTAAACCCATCAGTGCCCAAAGCGAGTGAGTAACTAGATGACTTTAAAAACCTAAGCTTAGTTTTTATCATGCTTTCTTTGGTGACTAAAAATAAGAGACACATGGGTAAATGAATTTCTCTGTTAATATAGGTTAGGCTATACCCGTCTTTAATTCACTTATGCTTGAATTGGCAGTTCACTATGTTGCTGTGATGTCCGTGTAGTGACACACTAATTGTAAATATCAGTCTATTCTGTAACATGCAGACATTCAGATACTTTTACATTAACTCATGGCAGCTCAGTACTGTTATACTCAAAAGAGAAAGCACTGTAATGTGACACAAAAGCAAACATATACTGAAACCTACCGTTTTTATCTTGCCAGCAAGTTGTAGGCTGGGTACTCACAGCAACTACAAGAAATAGCAATAAGAATTTGTTCATTAACATGCACATTGTTTGACAGTTCTCTGTGTGCTTGTGAATATGCATATACCTACATATAAATGAATACTTATGTGTCTTCACATAGACAGAAGTGTATTAAAACATGAGCCTCATAGTTAAATAATAAGATATTTAGTTATAGAAATTAGTATCATTATATGTAACTCAGTTATGTCATTCACATGCTATATTTCTGTATACAGAGAAGTAGAAATTCAAAAGAGTTCTTTTTCCATTTTTACCCTAAAAGATATAATAGAGTGTCTAAAACAATCTTCATAGAAGAGCAGCCACATCTTTCCAAAACAAGGATCCTCCCAAAGCAACTATTCAGAGTTCACTGACCATTGAAGAAACTGGGATTTCAGAGGAGAAATGCAGACAGTGAACAGCGAGAAGCTCACACATTTCATATCTGTTTATTGCTCGCAGGTTCAAGCTCCTGGAGCCTCGGGACTATTGTTCATTACGAGCAGTTGTGGCATACAGCGAATTACAAGTCTATCAGGCCCTCTGCCTGGTTGTGCATCTGTGTACCGCACTGAATTAAGGGAATTCCGTGGGATCTTGCATCTGAGTTATTCTGAGTAATTTTGACAGAGTATGCATTGTTCACTGTACAACCCCCTCCATGTTGGGACACTGACTAATCCTGGTCTACCCCACACAGCCCTACCTGTGCTATCACAGAAAGGGCTTTCCAAAATGCAGAGATGGCAAGAGATGCATTAATCATGAAGACATCACCATGCTTGCATCCATCCAGTATCCTCACTCCATCTTTAATAAATGTTCTCTCTGACAGTGATATACATAGCAATACAATTCTGAACGTGTCAAGGTTGCTAGGTCCACTGCATTTTGTAACAGGCTTTGAGTCTCTCATCTGAATATTTGGTTAGCTAAGGCATCCACTTCTATGGCATCAGGTTCTGGAGATTGAACTTTGTACACAGTGAGATTAAACGGCTTTGCTTGCGTGGCTGAGCATTCCTAATTATGGCATCCAAGGTGGAACCTCAAGGTTCGCATTTATCATGCACTCAGTTGCGTGTTGTTTTAATGCATCATTTATTTTTAATTCAATTAACAATTCCAGAGAGAGAGAGAGATGGGGGTGTGTATCATTAGATGTGGATATTTTGGATAATGACACTACGGCCTAGAAAGTTTTAGCAAAAAATTTCAACTTTTCTCCAAAGCCTCTGCCAGCTTAGTATCACAGTAAAATAAATGCAATGACCCCATTAAATGTCACATTAATTTTATTGATACATTATAGAAAAGGATTGGGTATTTTCAAACATTTTCTAGAAGACTACATTTCAGAGTATATATGCACATACCTTTCTTTATTGAAGGAAAGAAAATCTCTTGGTCTGCTCCTCCTTTGTTGTTCTCGTGTTTGACAATACATCTGTGCTCCTTACCCATTGACCCTTCAGGCACAGTAAGCCAGCTAAACTTCATGTATGTATCGTTAGTCTTCAGCGTCTCCCCTTCCTGGGAGTCCAGGACCGCATTGCTGTCCTTTTCTTTCCAATACACCCTTATGACATCGCGGAAAAACTTTTCAAGGAGGCAAAGGTATGTCCCAGTCTTGTGGAGATTTGTTTCAGCAGAAGAAGGAAGAAAAATGGTGGGCTTGGGGGAAATGTCTGCATTAAAACTTTTGTCTGTAAGGGAAAATAGAAAGTTAATAAAGATAAAAATGATAGCAGGTACTGTCATTGAGATAGAGTCTCATGGAGTTCAGGTGAGAATTAAACTTGTGATATACCCGTGGACTGCCTGAGCTACTCGTTCTTCTGCATGAGCCTCCCAAGTGCTAAAATTACAGATTAAATCAGACACACACCACTAAATCCAGTCACTCAAAATAATATTACATGTCCAACAAAACACGTCTTCTGAAAACAGCATTCTACCCATGAAGGGTACCAATGTTTAAAATTATTTTTCATTCTAAGCTGTGTTTTAAATTTATCTTTCCTTCAAACTTGTGATTTCCATATGGCTTTCTCATATATCTTAGTTTTAAGTAACCCACATCTTTCCTTCTTCTCTCCTTTATCCCCTTGCTCACTTTCATTTTTCATTTCTGGGTTGTAAGATGGTGGTTCCCTATGGATTCTTTTTATCCATTGTTTTCAACCTTCTCTTCTGTTTTGTTCCCATCCACGATCTGCCCCAGTGCCCCACTTCTGTATTTTCATCTATGTTGCACTGAGCTCCCTGCCTTAATGCGCCACCGCCCATGGTTCATTTCTAGTTGTGGCCTCTGAGGGACCAGAGGTTCACAGACTCCATCTTTGAGAACCTGAGCCAAGAATGAACTGGAGTTAACCAACAGGCCCGTGCCTAGCACTAGTTTCCAGGTTAGTCTCTACAACCCTGCTCTTGGTACTTCACTTTCTAACAACCACCAATAAGGAGGAAAGCAAAAGTTAAGTTTATAGTTTGGTTCCCAACACCAGCCAATTATTTTAAAGGGCAACAAAATTTCATAATAACCCCCTAATCAGACGTGTGCCAGGCCAGAAACCTTCTGGCTTGTTTGCTCACCTCCATAAATGCTTGTCTGAAACTAGGCTTGGGGCTTCATGTTTGTGTCCTGCTGCATCATGCTTGAGCTTGAACAAAAAGAACCTACTGTGATTACATAAGTATGGGCCCCTTGGTGGTATTTTGGGGCTCAGGAACAGGTGCAACAGCCTCCATGAATACTCCACACTAAGAAGTACATTATGATAGAGAAAATGTGGCACATGTGTTTTCTTTTAATCGCTAAATAAAATTCCTTAATGGATATATGCAAAAACTAATATTACATAAACACAAATGGTTAAGAACAATTTATTTCTTTACATACCTATATTTTCTCATAGCGAATCATGATTCATGCTGGGTGGATAGATGGGAGGGTAAGGAGACCAAGTTGCTTTTATGGTCAATGTACAGAGGAAGTTCTCATATCATTTCTAACATGCTTCCCTGTCACCCTGTTACTTTGTTCTCTGGCTATGTCATTTAGTGCAACCCACTGTTAATTTAGCTGACTGTACAATGAGCTCTGCATTTCTATAGCTCAGGGAAATCGATGTCAGTAAGTAGTTTTTATTTCTTCTTTGTAACTGTATACAGCCAATTATGTAATGGAATTATCCCGCCATGTGTCTGCTGTGCTTTGGACAACGTGCCCATTGCTTTATTCACAACATCACCTTTGATCGTGCTGTTCTCATGTCCTCATCTGTCTTACTAGGGACTGAGCACAAAGTTTCCATGTCCTATGGGAGTGAGTGGAGAAGTCAGAGTTCCATATCTGAGTTCAAAGCACTGACTTGTTCAGAGTGCACTTGAAAAGGAGAAAAGGGAAGGTGCCTGTCTATTGAGTCTATCAACATCTTGATTATAGCAATAAATCTTATGTCAATGTCAAATGATTTAATACGAACTTCCATACATGACATGAATGTTTAAAGGAAGTCCAGATGTCTGCAAACATTTTGCAGATGTTTGCACAGTGCTCTTACAGCATTTCTGATTGAAATCTCTGGAAAGTGTTTCAGAAAGTCCATCTCACAGCCCTCTTCTTTCTAAACATTATCACCCTCACCTCACCATAGCCAACTTTGCCTTCCCCCAACTATCTTTAAAATACATCCGTTCAGTAACCACCCATGATGGCCCATTCCATTCCTACACCGAAGATGAAGGAAGACCACAGCGATTCAAATTATATCAAAACTAATATATTAGTTAATGTCCCTGATTCTTCACATTCCAGAGACATGATTGTCTGGAATTCTTACAAGAATAGAAATTTGATCCTGACCTAACTGATTCATAAGTTCACCGAGTAAGCTGAAAAACTTCTAAGTTTTAGCTGCTTTATTTTTTTTACAAAACATACATTTTATTGTAAACCAATTCAACCTCAGTACATCAATGAAATGAAAATGAAACAAGATGAGAAAATTAATTAAGAGGAATAAAAATGTAGAGGTTATTACTGTTGTCAACATGACTGCTAATAATAACAATTTATTTTCTATGACTTGTGCTTGAATAAAACATTGTTATTCATGGGTAAAAGCTTTGCTATTAATCATAGAATTGGAGGTTGTGGATTGTAATTAAATCTAGGTCAAATAAGGAGAGAAATGGTGTTTCTTTACCCACCAAGCTACAGTCTACTTTGCAATAATATACCGGGGTTCCCAAATCTACCATCACACGAAGCCTGGCGCTCTCAGGATAGCAAAAGGAGATACAGTTGTCTAGAGTGCGTAGCAGTGCATGAACACTGCGTCTCTGCTGTCCAAAACAGGCTGTGCTCCCAATCGGCACTGTAACACATGAGATTGCATCTTTTATCGAAAGTTCTGGTACTTGGCTTCAGTCAGCTCACACCGAACTATTCTTCACCTGGTGGCTTGGCTCTTTCTTGAAAACTGAGTGAAGAAGTATCACAAGGCTGGTTCTCAAAGACATTTCAGGACACTGCTGTCTGCCTGACCTCACAGGCTGAGTCCTGATGTACATGTGAAGTCAAATGTTATGATTTAGTGCTAGTGTAGGTGGGCTCACTTTAGGGCCACTTCTTTGCATTTCTCAAAATAAATGTTAGAAATAACGTCCACTCAAAACCTACTTTCCTTCCAAAGAATATATGCTTTGAAATCTTTTCTTCAATTTTCTTTTGCTCTCTGTGAATATGGTATATGTATAAGGGGGTCTGCAAAGTTCCTGTGTGGGGATTCAGGAACACACACCTTACATGCCCCTGAGGCAGTCAGAGGACAGCCTCACTCCTGTCCTCAATTACACTTTGTTTCAGACAGGATCTTTTTGCCATTTACCATTCCATATTCCAATGTTGCAGGCCTGTGTCCTCTAGAGCTTTCCCTGCCTCAGTATTCCGCCCTACCTTAGTAAAACCTGTGGGTACTGCAGTGCATGACTTTAGAATGACTGAGAATTCAAACCTGAAGTCACCTCCCCAGGTACTTCTCTAACTTTACAAGGGGAAAGTTTTCACATTCGAAAATTGCCGAGCTTCATTATGCAGGTGCTGAACTACGTTTTAGTTTAACTTCTGAACATAAAACTTGGTGCTTCTAGCGCTGAAGCCTCTTCAGTTACTCTCCACTCCTTGCTTATGTCTCCCATACCAAAATAGAAAGAGCACAGACTCCTTAGTTGCAGACAGTAGCCTGACCTCTCTGGACATCACAGTTAAACCAGGAATAATTTCAAAGATTCTGAGACTGGAGCTTGTTGCACCTGCCCTCCCATCTCTCTCTCTGCTTTACTCTGCAGAATACAAAGAAAAGTTCCTGTAAATATAAACTTTGTGCCAGGGTCAAGCGCTTAGATGAACTAGCATATAATCCACAGTATCTGAAATTTATCTTGTGAACATGTAAAAAGCAGACAATATTTTGTTACTATTTATATGATTACAAAAATTGACTCTGTCAATATTAAGTGGAGACAAAACTCAAACAAAGTCTAAGTGTAATCATGAGTCTAAGGACTGAACATACTCTGCCTTGAAACTTGGGTCATGTTCATTTTGGTTGATAAGTCTTATTTTACTTTCTCCAGGATTCTCCAGAAGTTAATATATTTATTCCCTTAAACAGTTGTCGTTTATAGATCAGTCCTAAGTCTAGAATATAATTTAGAGTTAATTGAAATTTTCTTTTCATAAAGAAATAAAAGCAGTAACCATGTATCTAGGTATTACTAATCTAGTAGTTACTAATATTTAGACAATGAAGGTGTCATTATAAAAAGTCAAATTAAAGAAATCAAATGTAATAATAGTCAAATGAAGATGTAAATTCATGAATAGTCTTTTTTTTGTGGACACTGGACAGAAGTAGTTTGGAAAAACTACAAATTCTAACTGAAAAACTTCCAGATAATATTTCAAGACTCAGAGTGACACAAATTGTGACTAATCACAATCTACCCAATATGAAGTTAAACAAATAAAACATGGATTTATTCATGTTCTACTGTAATTTGCTGTGAATTATGATCAAAACTAATAATAAGGATTTCATTTTGGAGAATGTAGCACTACGTTATATTTCAAAATACATATGTGTCATCATCAAACCTCAATTTTTGAGGACTCACACTTAAAATAACTTTTACAGCAGTATCTTGAAGCAAAGATTTACCCCAATAATCAATGCACATGATCCTCAAAATAACTCCCAGTTCCTCTTTGCATTCTAAACACAGAGCTTCAATGTTTTCTGGAGGGAAAACTATTTACAAAGTAGTTTTTGTTGTCATATCTAGAAATATATCCTGAAAAATGACTAAGAATAGTGTAGTAAGATACAGTAGATAATAGTAGATTTCTATTTTTCTACAACCATATATGTACTTTTTATCACTGGAATGAAGCAGAAAAATGTTACTTACCAGCAGGAATTACTATGAGTTTAGTTCCTTCTGCAAATACTTTGCTCCAGCCCGAGCTATCACAGTGTTCACAGCTTCTACAAAAATCTGAAGCTTTTCCAGACATTTGTGCCATGACAAACAAGCTAAAATTTGTCCTGATAAACTGATCTTCTGTGTTCCTTAAAAAGCCATTGCATAGAAATTGTGTGGTATCTGATACTTTGGAACCTTCGTCACAAATAAGCTCATACAGTGTTCTTCTTGGAGGTAGTAATAATTGAAAAGCACCAACAGAAAATAAAGAGAGTTCAGTTGGAAATGAAGTGAGTTGGGATAACAAACTATTAAGTTTATTGGGTTTACAAACTGTTTTTTTCCAAGTAATTAGATAAAATATTCTAAGAATTGCTTTGTTTTTAATTTCCAGGAGTTCGGTTGTGTGGAAACTGTTCAATGTTTACATCAAAGGAATGTGGTTTTTTTTTTTGTTCTCACAAGCACCAATGTTTCTTCTTTATATGTTCAAAAAGCTGCAATTATTAGTTGATATCAAGAACCATTATTTTATCCATGTCAATGAAAAATGTAATATGTCATGGCTTATTAGAATAAAGAAAGTTATGTAAAAACCATATGTGCAAAGTGTTGTAAAGTTTGATTGGTTAACTTATTGGCTGATTAAAAATAGTATTTTAACTGATAATTTTAATATTCTACTACTTAGGACACCTTCTTACCCTTTGTACTTTACACAGGCAGGATATGTTCTCAGTTTCTGGTGTTCACTGTTAGTCCTTGTTCCAAAACTAGGAGTCAAATTATTAGAAGTCTTAAGATTTGTCTAAATTTATAGAATTATAAACTAATTTAAAATGCAAAAGAGTAACTAAAGCAAAATATCTCAGTAGGTAAAGGAACTTACTGACAAATGGAGGACTCTACTTTGATTTCTGAAACACACATGGTGGAAGAAGACACCCAGCTCTGTTAGTTGTCTTTCTCTCTCTGCATGCTTGCTGTGGCATGTGCACATTCACACACCCACCACACGCACACACACACACACACACACACACACACACACACACATATGTGAATACATAAAATAAATGTAAATTTTAATGAGATATAAAATGTTTCATTGCACTTATAAAAAATACTGGCATATGTATCTTGGCAGTAACCAGAAGCTCTCTTATTGGACTTAAGATCCCTCAACAAGAAGTATACCATGCCCGGCACGCAAACCTACATAACTACTTTAGGGTTAGTGAGGTCATGTTTGTTTGCACAGAGTCTCCAACTACTAATGTATTAAACCAGCATAATTCCTAACAACAATCTATAAGTATTTGTCCTTATACCTACAGGTAAGTATAGTCTTTAGTCCTCATCAAGGAAAGTTCTCTTTGTAACACTTGGAAAAAATTACAGAAACTATAACCAATCAAAAAGCAGAGTTGTGGGACACAATCCCAAACATTACATCTATAAAAGACTCCCACACATATAACTTAAGGAACATTGTAGAAGAGAGGGAAGAAAGATTCTAAGATCCAGAGGGTAAGTTCATTTGCTGTGATAATATGTCTACAACACCAGAAGCTCTACACAAAAAGTCTTACCAACATGACTACCCACATGTGAGCTGAACAAGAATCAACTCAAGGAACAGACCAAACTGGTAAGGGAACAGCCCACATGGTCTCAACCCTACACAAAGAACTACAGAAAAGTGTGTTAAGCTGGGAGTGAGAGAGGTGGTCCTCTTTAGGGACATCAATTGACTGTCCAATTCCAAACAATCAGCTCTGAAAAGATATATACAAGTACTATTGTATGGACAGAAAAAGTTATACTTAGAAATATATATGTACATACAATACATATATGAATGTAATAACAATTAATGACAAAAGAAGACATAAATTTGCAGAAGAGCAGAGAAGAGTATAAGAGAGTTTGAAGGAAAGAAAGGGCAGAGTGAATTGTAATTAAAATACAATCTCAAAAATAAACAGAAAGAAAACAGAAAAAAATAAGAACTATATGAAAACACAGTATCAAGTTTATGAATTGTCTGCTAAAATCTGAGTTCACAAAGAAACACAATTATAGAGAAAAGCTACAATTCTCAGGAATCCAGTATATGCTAGCTACAATTTCGATCTGAACTACTGTAGTCGTTTACCTTTTTCATTCTTAAGTGAGAGTGCTACAATTTGGATAAATAATATTATAGAGTCTGTGAGGATTCATGAACATTAAATAACAAAAGTCTCAGCTAGTACTGTTGTCCATAATCTTAGTTAATTAGGAGGCTCAGGCTGGAGTATTACAAATTTAAATCCACCATAGGAAAGAGTGGGTTCTTAGTAAGTCTGGACAATCTATTGAGACCCTGCCTCAAAAATTAAAGATAAAGAGAGGGCTGTGAGTTTGGCTTCCTGGTACAACACTTACATATGGCTCTGGATTCATTACAAGTACTGTAGATGCAAGAATCATAAAGTAGTGAAACAAAATTTTCATAGGAATTGTCAAACAATATGTAGATGATCAAAATATTAATTATAGATCAAAGTGTAGTGAAAACTATAAAACCAGTCAAGAAAGAAATTAGAGAAGACAGTTGAAGGTGGAAAGACTTTCTTTGTTTGTAGATAAGCAGAATAAATCTTGTTTAAATGGCTACATTGTTAAAAGTAATCTAAGGAACTGAAGAAATGGCTAGGTAGTTAAAATCACTGACAGCTTTTTCAGAGGACCTGGGTATAATGGAACTCCAGTTCCAGGAGATCCAATGTCATCTTCTGGCCTCATGGGCGCCAGGAATGCAAAAAGTGCACATAAATATATTCAGGCAAAACACTTATTCACATAACATTTAAAATAAATGCAAAATAAATGTTTATAAAACGATGCACGAAATTAATCAAATGCCCATAAAAATTCCAGATACATTCTTCAGAGAAGCAAAAAAAAGTCATTAAATTTATATGGAAGCACAAAAGGCATTAAACAGCAAAGTAGCCTAAGCAATAAGAGCAATTTTGAAAGAATTATAACACTTTATATTAAACCAAACTCTAGACAAATACAGGAACAAAAATCCCCACTGTGGTACCAGCACATAGATTAGACATGTAGAACAAAGAAATAGAATAGAGGATCTAGAAATAAATCCATTCAGCACAACTATGGTTCTTAATAAAAGCGAATAGACAATCTACTTATTAAGTAGCCCTGGTGAAAGTAGGTACTCTACATAGAAGCCTGAAATTACAGTCTCATTTTTCATCTTCTACAAAAGAATTCATCTAAAGTGGGTTGAATGTAGAAAAATGCAAATTGATCCATTCTTATCTCCTGTACAAAGCTCAAGTCCAAGTGGATCAAGGACCTCCATATAAAACCAGATACACTGGAACTAATTGAAGAGAAAGTGGGTAAGAGCCTTGAACACATAGGCAGAAGGGGAAATTTCCTGAACAGAACACCAGTGGCTTACACTCTAAGATCATCAATTGACAAATGGGACCTCATAAAATTGCAAAGCTTCTGTAAAGCAAAGAACACTGTCCATAGGACAAAATGGCAACCAAAAGATTGGGAAAAGATCTTTACCAATCCTACATCTAAAAGAGGGCTAATACCTGATATATACAAAGAACTCAAGAAGTTAGACTCCAAAGAACCAAAAAAACCCTATTAAAAATGGGGTACAGAACTAAATAAAGAATTCTCATCAGAGGATTATCCAATGACTTCAAAGCACCTAAAGAAATGCTCAGCATCCTTATTCATCAGGGAAATGCAAATCAAAACAACCCTGAGATTCCACCTCACACCAGTCAGAATGATTAAGATCAAAGACTCAGGTGACAGCAGATGCAGGCGAGAATGTGGAGGAAGAGAAACACTCCTCCATTGTTGATGGGATTGCCGAGTGTAAATCAGTCTCAAGGTTCCTCAGAAAATTGGACATTCTACCTGAGGACCCAGCTATACCACTCCTGGGCATATACCCAAAAGATGCTCCAACATATAACAAAGACAAATGCTCCACTATGTTCAAAGCAGACTTATTTATAATAACCAGAAGCTGGAAAGAACCCAGACATCCTTCAACAGAGGAATGGATACAGAAAATGTGGTACATTTACACAATGTAGTACTACTCAGGTATAAAAACAGCGACTTCAGGAAATTCTTAGGCAAACAGATAGAAGTAGAAAATATCATCCTGAGTGAGGTCACCCAGTCTTTTTTTTTTTTTTGGTTCTTTTTTTCGGAGCTGGGGACCGAACCCAGGGCCTTGCGCTTCCTAGGTAAGCGCTCTACCACTGAGCTAAATCCCCAGCCCTGAGGTCACCCAGTCTTAAAAGAACACATATGGTATGTACTCACTGATAAGTGGATATTAGCCCAAAATCTTGGAAAACCTAAGATACAATCCACAGATCATATGCAGGTCAAGAAGAAGGAAGACCAAAATGTGGATGCTTCAGTCATCCTTAGGAGGAGGAACAAAATACTCATGAGAGGAAATGCAGGGGCAAAGAGTGGAGCAGAGACTGAAGGAAAGGCCATCTAGAGACTGCTCCACCTGGGGATCCATCCCATATGCAGCCACCAAACCTAATCACTAATTGCTGATGCCAACAAGTGCTTGCAAACAGGAGCCTGATATTGCTGTCTCCTCAGAGGCTCTGCCAGAGCCTTACTGATACAGATGAGGATGCTTGCAGCTAACCATCAGTCTGACCACGGGGACTCCAATGGAGGAGTTAGAGAAAGGATTGAAGGAGCTGAAGGGGTTTGCAACCAATAGGAAGAACAACAATATCTACCAACCAGACTTCACTAGAGTTCCTGGGGACTAAACCACCAACCACAGAGTACACATGGAGGACTTATGACTCCAGCTCCATATGTAGCAGAAGATGGCATTGTCTGACATCAGTTGGAGGGGAAGCCCTTGGTCCTGTGAAGGCTCATTTTCCCAGTGTTGGGGAATGAAAGGGTGGTGAGGTGGGTGGGTGGGAGTGGGAGCATCCTCATAGAAGCTGGGGAGGGGAGAAGGGGGAATCCAGGAAAGGGGATAACATTTGAAATGTAAATACATAAAATATCCCATAAATATGCAAAAAGAAAAACCAATGGGTTGAATAAGACCTTAATGGAAGGTGCTAAACTTGAAATCTATAGAAGAAAACAGGGGAAAGACTGTTAGAAATAACACCCAATGATTCATTTTCAAAGTACAGCTTAGGTCCAGCTACAAATAAACACAAAACACTAAACCCCAATCAGCATCTGCTGGTATTACTGTTCTACACAAAAGTAAAAGAGTATAGAATTACTAGCACAAGATCATGTCTAGGCTAAGTTTAAAAATGACCAACATAAACTATAGAGATGTACCCACACATGGGTTTTGTTGAGAAAACTTAAGATCTAGATGACATGTAAGAATATATCTTCTGATTATCATGAAAGGGAAGGAAGAGTCATGTGCTCAGGTATTTTATGTTCTTTTCTCAAAGGGGTGCCTGCCATCCTAAGCTGATACATAGCTTTTCAGTGTTGTGAATAAAATTGCTTCATTTTTCACTTCTCTGAGTCTCAAGTATAAGTGAAAACCAAAGTTTGTCACAAACACCTCAACTCTGGACATAGAAAATAACTTTCTCTAGAAGATTCTAAATAGCTCAGGGAACAAAAGTATGTTTGGATTGAATTAATTAAAAAGCTTATTAGAGAAAGATCAACCAACAGAGTGAAGAAACAGCCTTACAAATTGGATAAAGTCTCTGTCAATATTCATCTGACAAAGGATTAGTATTTAGATTATATAAAGAATTCAAAAGTTGAATATCAGAAACACACAATAAAAAATGGTCAATAAAATGCAGATATTTCTTTTTTTAAATTTATTTAATACTTAATAATAATTCTTTGGTTTCCGGGCAAACAACACCCTCCCCCCTCCCGATCTTATGGGTGTTCCCCTCCCAACCCTCCCCCCATTGCCGCCCTCCCCCCAACAGTCTAGTTCACTGGGTGTTCAGTCTTAGCAGGACCCAGGGCTTCCCCTTCCACTGGTGCTCTTACTAGGATATTCATTGCTACATATGAGGTCAGAGTCCAGGGTCAGTCCATGTATAGTCTTTAGGTAGTGGCTTAGTCCCTGGAAGCTCTGGTTGCTTGGCATTGTTGTACTTTTGGGGTCTTGAGCCCCTTCAAGCTCTTCCAGTTCTTTCTCTGATTCCTTCAACGGGGGACCTATTCTCAGTTCAGTGGTTTGCTGCTGGCATTCGCCTCTGTATTTGCTGTATTCTGGCTGTGTCTCTCAGGAGCGATCTACATCCTGCTCCTGTCGGTCTGCACTTCTTTGCTTCATCCATCTTGTCTAATTGGGTGGCTGTATATGTATGGGCCACATGTGGGGCAGGCTCTGAATGGCTGTTCCTTCACTCTCTGTTTTAATCTTTGCCTCTCTCTTCCCTGCCAAGGGTATTCTTGTTCCCCTTTTAGAGAAGGAGTGAAGCATTCACATTTTGATCATGCGTCTTGAGTTTCATGTGTTCTACACATCTAGGGTAATTCAAACATTTGGGCTAATAGCCACTTATCAGTGAGTGCATACCATGTATGTCTTTCTGTGATTGGGTTAGCTCACTCAGGATGATATTTTCCAGTTCCAACCATTTGCCTACAAATTTCATGAATTCATTGTTTTTGATAGCTGAGTAATATTCCATTGTGTAGATGTACCAAATTTTCTGTATCCATTCCTCTGTTGAAGGGCATCTGGGTTCTTTCCAGCTTCTGGCTATTATAAATAAGGCTGCAAGAAAATAGTGGAGCATGTGTCTTTTTTATATGTTGGAGCATCTTTTGGGTATATGCCCAAGAGAGGAATAGCTGGATCCTCAGGCAGTTCAATGTCCAATTTTCTGAGGAACATCCAGACTGATTTCCAGAATGGTTGTACCAGTTTGCAATCCCACCGAAAATGGAGGAGTGTTCCTCTTTCTCCGCATCCTCGCCAGCATCTGCTGTCACCTGAGTTTTGAACTTAGCCATTCTCACTGGTGTGAGGTGAAATCTCAGGGTTGTTTTGATTTGCATTTCCCTTATAACTAAAGATGTTGAACATTTCTTTAGGTGTTTCTCAGCCATTCGGCATTCCTCAGCTGTGAATTCTTTGTTGAGCTCTGAATCCCATTTTTTAATAGGGTTATTTGTCTCCCTGCGGTCTAACTTCTTGAGTTCTTTGTATATTTTGGATATAAGGCCTCTATCTGTTGTAGGATTGATAAAGATCTTTTCCCAATCTGTTCGTTGCCGATTTGTCCTAACCACAGTGTCCTTTGCCTTACAGAAGCTTTGCAGTTTTATGAGATCCCATTTGTCAATTCTTGATCTTAGAGCATAAGCCATTGGTGTTTTGTTCAGGAAATTTTTTCCAGTGCCCATGTGTTCCAGATGCTTCCCTAGTTTTTCTTCTATTAGTTTGAGTGTATCAGGTTTGAGGTGGAGGTCCTTGATCCACTTGGATTTAAGCTTTGTACAGGGTGATAAGCATGGATCAATCGGCATTCTTCTACATTTTGAACTCCAGTTGAACCAGCACCATTTGCTGAAAATGCTATCTCTTTTCCGTTGAATGGTTTCGGCACCTTTGTCAAAAATCAGGTGCCCATAGGTGTGTGGGTTCATTTCTGGGTCTTCAATTCTATTCCATTGGTCTATCTGGCTGTCTCTGTACCAATACCATGCAGTTTTTATCACTATTGCTCTGTAATACTGCTTGAGTTCAGGGATAGTGATTCCCCCTGAAGTCCTTTTATTGTTGAGGATAGTTTTAGCTATCCTGGGTGTTTTGTTATTCCAGATGAATTTGCAAATTGTTCTGTCTAACTCTTTGAAGAATTGGATTGGTATTTTGATGGGGATTGCATTGAATCTGTGGATCGCTTTTGGTAAAATGGCCATTTTTACTATATTAATCCTGCCAATCCATGAGCATGGGAGATCTTTCCATCTTCTGAGGTCTTCTTCAATTTCTTTTTTCAGTGTCTTGAAGTTCTTATTGTACAGATCTTTTACTTGCTTGGTTAAAGTCAAACCGAGGTACTTTATATTATTTGGGTCTATTATGAAGGGTGTCGTTTCCCTAATTTCTTTCTCGGCTTGTTTCTCTTTTGTGTAGAGGAAGGCTACTGATTTATTTGAGTTAATTTTATACCCAGCCACTTTGCTGAAGTTGTTTATCAGCTTTAGTAGTTCTCTGGTGGAACTTTTGGGATCCCTTAAATAAACTATCATATCATCTGCAAATAGTGATATTTTGACTTCTTCTTTTCTGATCTGTATCTCCTTGACCTCCTTTTGTTGTCTGATTGCTCTGGCTAGAACTTCAAGAACTATATTGAATAAGTAGGGAGAGAGTGGGCAGCCTTGTCTAGTCCCTGATTTTAGTGGGATTGCTTCAAGTTTCTCTCCATTTAGTTTAATGTTAGCAACTGGTTTGCTGTATATGGCTTTTACTATGTTTATGTATGGGCCTTGACTTCCTATTCTTTCCAGGACTTTTATCATGAAGGGGTGTTGAATTTTGTCAAATGCTTTCTCAGCATCTAATGAAATGATCATGTGGTTTTGTTCTTTCAGTTTGTTTATATAATGGATCACGTTGATGGTTTTCCGTATATTAAACCATCCCTGCATCCCTGGGATGAAGCCTACTTGATCATGGTGGATGATTGTTTTGATGTGCTCTGGAATTCGGTTTGCCAGAATTTTATTGAGTATTTTTGCCTCGATATTCATAAGGGAAATTGGTCTGAAGTTCTCTTTCTTTGTTGGGTCTTTGTGTGGTTTAGGTATAAGAGTAATTGTGGCTTCATAGAAGGAATTTGGTAGTGCTCCATCTGTTTCAATTTTGTGGAATAGTTTGGATAATATTGGTATGAGGTCTTCTATGAAGGTTTGATAGAATTCTGCACTAAACCCGTCTGCACCTGGGCTCTTTTTGGTTGGGAGAACTTTAATGACTGCTTCTATGTCCTTAGGAGTTATGGGGTTGTTTAACTGGTTTATCTGTTCCTGATTTAACTTCGGTACCTGGTATTTGTCTAGGAAATTGTCCATTTCCTGTAGATTTTTCAAATTTTGTTGAATATAGGCTTTTATATTAAGATCTGATGATTTTTTGAATTTCCTCTGAATCTGTAGTTATGTCTCCCTTTTCATTTCTGATTTTGTTAATTTGGACACACTCTCAGGGTCCTCTCGTTAGTCTGGCTAAGTGTTTATCTATCTTCTTGATTTTCTCAAAGAACCAACTTTTGGTTCTGTTGATTCTTTCTATGGTCCTTTTTGTTTCTACTTGGTTGATTTCAGCTCTGAGTTTGATTATTTCCTGCCTTCTACTCCTCCTGGGTGTATTTGCTTCTTTTTGTTCTAGAGCTTTTAGGTGTGCTGTCAAGCTGCTGACATATGCTCTTTCCTGTTTCTTTCTGCAGGCACACAGCGCTATGAGTTTTCCTCTTAGCACAGCTTTCATTGTGTCCCATAAGTTTGGGTATGTTGTACCTTCATTTTCATTAAATTCTAAAAAGTTTTTAATTTCTTTCTTTATTTCTTCCTTGACCAGGTTATCATTGAGTAGAGCATTGTTCAATTTCCACGTATATGTGGGCATTCTTCGCTTATTGTTATTGAAGACTAGTTTTAGGCCGTGGTGGTCTGATAGCACGCATGGGATTATTTCTATCATTCTGTACCTGTTGAGGCCCGTTTTTTGACCAACTATATGGTCAATTTTGCAGAAAGTACCATGAGGAGCTGAGAAGAAGGTATATCCTTTTGCTTTAGGATAGAATGTTCTATAAATATCTGTTAAGTCCATTTGGCTCATGACTTCTCTTAGTCTGGCTACGTCTCTGTTTAATTTCTGTTTCCATGATCTGTCCATTGATGAGAGTGGGGTGTTGAAATCTCCTACTATTATTGTGTGAGGTGCAATGTGTGTTTTGAGCTTTAGTAGGGTTTCTTTTACGTATGTCGGTGCCCTTGTATTTGGGGCATAGATATTTAGGATTGAGAGTTCATCTTGGTGGATTTTTCCTTTGATGAATATGGAGAGTCCTTCCTTATATTTTTGATGACTTTTAATTGAAAATTGATTTTATTTGATATTAGAATGGCTACTCCAGCTTGCTTCTTCTGACCATTTGCTTGGAAAGTTGTTTTCTAGCCTTTCACTCTGAGGTAGTGTCTGTCTTTGTCTCTGAGGTGTGTTTCCTGTATGCAGCAGAATGCAGGGTCCTCGTTGCATATCCAGTTTGTTAATCTATGTCTTTTTATTGGGGAGTTGAGGCCATTGATGTTGAGAGATATTAAGGAATAGTGATTATTGCTTCCTGTTATATTCATATTTGGATGTGAGGTTTTTTTTTGTGCTTTTCTCTTTGTTTTGTTGTCAAGACGATTAGTTTCTTGCTTCTTCTGGGGTATAGCTTGCCTCCTTTGTAGTGCTGGATTTGTAGAAAGATATTGGGTAAATTTGGTTTTGTCATGGAATATCTTGGTTTCTCAATCTATGTTAATTGAGAGTTTTGCAGGATACAGTAACCTGGCCTGGCATTTGTGTTCTCTTAGGGTCTGTATGACATCTGTCCAGGATCTTCTGGCCTTCATAGTTTCTGGCGAAAAGTCTGGTGTGATTCTGATAGGTCTGCCTTTATATGTTACTTGACCTTTTTTCCTTACTGCTTTTAATATTCTTTCTTTATTTTGTGCGTTTGGTGTTTTGACTATTATGTGACGGGAGGTGTTTCTTTTCTGGTCCAATCTATTTGGAGTTCTGTAGGCTTCTTGTATGCCTATGGGTATCTCTTTTTTTAGGTTAGGGAAGTTTTCTTCTATGATTTTGTTGAAGATATTTACTGGTGCTTTGAGCTGGGAGTCTTCACTCTCTTCTATACCTATTATCCTTAGGTTTCATCTTCTCATTGAGTCCTGGATTTCCTGTATGTTTTGGACCAGTAGCTTTTTCTGCTTTACATTATCTTTGACAGTTGAGTCAATGATTTCTATGGAATCTTCTGCTCCCGAGATTCTCTCTTCCATCTCTTGTATTCTGTTGGTGAAGCTTGTATCTACAGCTCCTTGTCTCTTCTTTTGATTTTCTATATCCAGGGTTGTTTCCATGTGTCCTTTCTTGATTGCTTCTATTTCCATTTTTAATTCCTTCAACTGTTTGATTGTGTTTTCCTGGAATTCTTTCAGGGATTTTTGTGTCTCCTCTCTATGGGTTTCTACTTGTTTGTTTATGTTTTCCTGGAATTCTTTCAGGCATTTTTGCGATTCCTCTCTGTAGGCTTCTACTTGTTCTCTAAGGGAGTTCTTCACGTCTTTCTTGAAGTCCTCCAGCATCATGATCAAATATGATTTTTGAAACTAGATCTTGCTTTTCTGGTGTGTTTGGATATTCCATGTTTATTTTGGTGGGAGAATTGGGCTCCGATGATGCCATGTAGTCTTGGTTTCTGTTGCTTGGGTTCCTGTGCTTGCCACTTGCCATCAGATTATCTCTAGTGTTACTTTGTTCTGCTATTTCTGACAGTGGCTAGACTGTCCTATAAGCCTGTGTGTCAGGAGTGTTGTAGACCTGTTTTCCTGTTTTCTTTCAGCCAGTTATGGGGACAGAGTGTTCTGCTTTCGGGCGTGTAGTTTTTCCTCTCTACAGGTCTTCAGCTGTTCCTGTGGGCCTGTGTCTTGAGTTCACCAGGCAGGTCACTTGCAGCAGAAAAGTCGGTCTTACCTGTGGTCCCGAGGCTCAAGTTTGCTTGTGTGGTGCTGCCCACGAGCTCACTGCGACGGCAGCAACCAGGAAGATATGTGCCGCCCTTTCCGGGAGCTTCCATGCACTAGGGTTCCAGATGTCGTTTGGTGTTTTCCTCTGGCGTCCGAGATGTGTGTGCAGAGTGCAGTCTCTTCTGGTTTCCCAGGCCTGTCTGCCTCTCTGAAAGTTCAGCTCTCCCTCCCACGGATTTGGGTGCAGAGAACTGTTTATCCAGTCTGTTTCCTTCAGGTTCCTGGCGGTGTCTCAGGCGCAGGGGTCCTGCCGCTCCTTGGCCCTCCCCTATGGGAACCCAGAGGCCTTATACAGTTTCCTCTTGGGCCAGGGATGTGGGCAGGGGTGGGCAGTGTTGGTGGTCTCCTCCGCTCTGCAGCCTCAGGAGTGCCCACCTGACCAGGTGGTGAGGTCTCTCTCCCACGGGGTTTGGGAGCAGAGAGCTGCTGCGGGCAGGGATCCGCGGGTGTGAGCAGATATTTCTTAAATAATGTTTAAATGGCCAATAGATAGTTGAAAATGTGATCAAAATCTTCAGTCAACAGAGAAGCAGAAATGAAAATTGCATCCCTTCCTAGTAAGAATGGTTTCTATTAATAGAATCAACAAATTTAAAAAAATGATGGCAGGGGTAATTGTAAGGAGCCATTATGGAACAGTATAGCCATTTCAAAGGTCAGCATAAGAAAGAGTTCATCAAAAAAATAAAGTAGAATTTCAATATTATCCAACCATTCTACTTCTGTTTTAGTGCTCCCAAAGATTCAAAATCAGCTTATTATGGAGATATCTGCACATTCGAGGCATTGCAAGACTAGGCAATATCATAAATATGGGATCAATTTTGATGAACAGATAAAGACATTTTTGGTGTACGTACACATCAATCAAAAACTTCCATAAGTTATATGGTTGATAAGAAAGAGAAGTGATTGGAGATAATCATTTTAAGTGAAATAAGTCACTCTCACAAAGACTAATCTAGCATGTTCCATTTTCCTCATTGGTAGAAGTGATGAGGAAAAAATACCCTGAAACTAAAAATGAGAATAGTGAAAATGGAGAAGAGAAATTGAGGTTAGGGGAGGGGTAGAAAGAAAGAATAACAGAAGCCAGGGGCAATGGCTCAAAATTATAATCCTATCAGCCAGGAAGTAGAGGTAGGAGCATCAGGAGTTCAAAGCCATCCTCAGCTTTGTAAGTGTGACAGTGAAGTCCCTTTGAACAATTAATATACCATGAAGGCAATACAGCATTTCAGAATTGAATTATAATCACTGGCTATATGTCTATTATTAGCCAACAACTATCCACTAGAAATATTTAGAAAAATCTAACTTCCACGTAAGATAAGTTCAAAATTAAATTGAAAATGGCAGTTTTGAGTATACAAGAAAGAATATGTTGAAGCATATTGTATTCCATTCCCTAGGTTTAAAAATTCCATAGATCCTCCTAGCCATCATGAATTGTGTATTTAAGAAATTTAGTGTGGGATATTAAAATTGACTGTATTTTCAAATGAATGTTTCTAAGAAAAAAGTCAAGCAGGAGTTACTGGAGGCTCTATGGAAAAAAGTGGCATAGTTACCCCAGAGTAAAAATTCCTGAGTAGTGAGGACACAACTTGGAGGTGAAAGAAAGGAATCAGAGTCAGTTGCTGCCAACAGTGAGGATTAGCAAATGGCTGGGGTGAACCCTGAGAGGCTTAGCAGTGTTTGAAGGTCATCACATAGAAAGTTAAATGATTTCCTCAGAATGTTGAAATAGATGGCCAAGAAGCATTTAGTCCAAAAGTGAAGCATCAGATGGAGTGCTTCTATTCTCAGTGATATGGACTTGAATGGATTCAGTTCTCAAGGATCAAGTGTCCTCATCCAAGATGATGAGATCCACATTGCAGGACTTAGTGAGGTTTAAATAAAATGTTTCTAGAATAGACACTCCAATACAGTAAGTGCTCAGAAATGATTTTTGTAACCAGTGATATGAAACTTGAGGAACAGAGCATTTTAATATTTTTACATTTATTTATTTATTTAGTGTGTGTGTGTGTGTGTGTGTGTGTGTGTGTGTGTGTGTTCATGTAGAGCTCAGAGGACAATTTTGCAGATCAGTCTGTGGATCCGAAGGGCTAAACTCAGATCAACAGGCTTGGTAACAAGATCTTTCAATTCCTAAGCCATCTTGTCAGTCTGATTTACATTTTAATAAAGCACAAAAACATCTTAGACTTGGTGCTTCAGTAGCTTTCCTTCTGACCTTGCTTTATTACACATATGCACATGCACACATACCCCCATACATACATATTCATCGTTCATCCAGGACTTGGGATGGCTAGTGAAGACAACTTAAATCCTAATTCAAAGCAAGGGCTGAATAAATAAATATGCAAATAAGGGGTAAATGAAGCATCATAAAACTCAAGTTTTAATGTGATTGTGTAAAAATTTGTATTGCTTTTTAAGTTTGAAAATGACAGCTTTCATAGTTGAGAATATTCAGACAAATTTGTTTTCTGATGAAAGTAATACCATACTTCAAGGTTTGCCTTCTTTTTTTTTTAATTGGACTTTTTAAATTTACATTTCAAATGTTGTCTCTTTTCTCAGTTTCTCAGTCTATAAACCCCCTATCCCATTCCCCACCCTGCTTCTATGAGGGGGTTCTCCCACCCACCCACCCAATTGTTCCTGTCTCCCTGCCTTGACATGCCCCTGCCCTGGGTGGTCCAGCCTTGGTAGGACCAAGGGCTTCTCCTCCCATTTGTGCCCAACAAGGTCATCCTCTGCTACGTATGAAGCTGGAGCCATGGGTCTGTCCATGTGTATTCTTTGGATGGTAGTTTAGTCCCTGTGAGTTCTGGTTGGTTGGTATTGTTGTTCTTATGGGGATGCAAGCCCCTTCAGCTCTTTCAAGACTTTCTCCAATAGTAACTATTTTTTTACATTGAGTAATTTTCTAGAAATTATCAATTTTAATACTATTATATTTGAGTAATTTTCAGAGATTTCCAATAAGAAAAAAATGAATAAAACATTATCTTAAGGCTCCCAGACCCAGTGAGAGAGAGACCCAACTGCCTGGTCAGGTGGGCACTCCTGAGGCTGCAGAGCAGAAGAGACCAACAACACTGCTCACCCCTGCCCACATCCGTGGCCCAAGAGGAAACTGTATAAGGCCTCTGGGCTCCCGTGGGGGAGGGCCCAGGAGCAGCAGGACACCTGCCTGAGACACCAGCGGAACCTGAAAGAAACAGACCGGATAAACAGTTCTCTGCACCCAAATCCCATGGGAGGGAGAGCTAAACCTTCAGAGAGGCAGACAAGCCTGGGAAACCAGAAGAGACTGCTCCCTGCACACACATCTCGGACGCCAGAGGAAAAAGCCAAAGACCATCTGGAACCCTAGTGCACTGAAGCTCCCAGGAGGGGCGGCACAGGTCTTCCTGGTTGCTGCCGCTGCAGAGAGCCCCTGGGCAGCACCCCAGGAGCGAACCTGAGCCTCGGGACCACAGGTAAGACCAAATTTTCTGCTGCAAGAAAGCTGCCTGGTGAACTCAAGACACAGGCCCACAGGAACAGCTGAAGACCTGTAGAGAGGAAAAACTACACGCCCGAAAGCAGAACACTCTGTCCCCATAACTGACTGAAAGAGAGGAAAACAGGTCTACAGCACTCCTGACACACAGGCTTATAGGACAGTCTAGCCACTGTCAGAAATAGCAGAACAAAGTAACACTAGAGATAATCTGATGGCGAGAGGCAAGCGCAGGAACCCAAGCAACAGAAACCAAGACTACATGCCATCATCGGAGCCCAATTCTCCCACCAAAACAAACATGGAATATCCAAACACACCAGAAAAGCAAGATCTAGTTTCAAAATCATATTTGATCATGATGCTGGAGGACTTCAAGAAAGACATGAACGCACTTAGGGAAACACAGGAAAACATTAACAAACAAGTAGAAGCCTACAGAGAGGAATCGCAAAAATGCCTGAAAGAATTCCAGGAAAACACAATCAAACAGTTGAAGGAATTAGAAATGGAAATAGAAGCAATCAAGAAAGAACACATGGAAACAACCCTGGATATAGAAAATCAAAAGAAGAGACAAGGAGCTGTAGATACAAGCTTCACCAACAGAATACAAGAGATGGAAGAGAGAATCTCAGGAGCAGAAGATTCCATAGAAATCATTGACTCAACTGTCAAAGATAATGTAAAGCAGAAAAAGCTACTGGTCCAAAACATACAGGAAATCCAGGACTCAATGAGAAGATCAAACCTAAGGATAATAGGTATAGAAGAGAGTGAAGATTCCCAGCTCAAAGGACCAGTAAATATCTTCAACAAAATCATAGAAGAAAACTTCCCTAACCTAAAAAAAGAGATACCCATAGGCATACAAGAAGCCTACAGAACTCCAAATAGATTGGACCAGAAAAGAAACACCTCCCGTCACATAATAGTCAAAACACCAAACGCACAAAATAAAGAAAGAATATTAAAAGCAGTAAGGAAAAAAGGTCAAGTAACATATAAAGGCAGACCTATCAGAATCACACCAGACTTTTCGCCAGAAACTATGAAGGCCAGAAGATCCTGGACAGATGTCATACAGACCCTAAGAGAACACAAATGCCAGGCCAGGTTACTGTATCCTGCAAAACTCTCAATTAACATAGATTGAGAAACCAAGATATTCCATGACAAAACCAAATTTACCCAATATCTTTCTACAAATCCAGCACTACAAAGGAGGCAAGCTATACCCCAGAAGAAGCAAGAAACTAATCGTCTTGACAACAAAACAAAGAGAAAAGCACAAAAAAATAACCTCACATCCAAATATGAATATAACAGGAAGCAATAATCACTATTCCTTAATATCTCTCAATATCAATGGCCTCAACTCCCCAATAAAAAGACATAGATTAACAAACTGGATACGCAACGAGGACCCTGCATTCTGCTGCATACAGGAAACACACCTCAGAGACAAAGACAGACACTACCTCAGAGTGAAAGGCTGGAAAACAACTTTCCAAGCAAATGGTCAGAAGAAGCAAGCTGGAGTAGCCATTCAAATATCAAATAAAATCAATTTCCAACTAAAAGTCATCAAAAAAGATAAGGAAGGACACTTGATATTCATCAAAGGAAAAATCCACCAAGATGAACTCTCAATCCTAAATATCTATGCCCCAAATACAAGGGCACCTACATACATAAAAGAAACCTTACTAAAGCTCAAAACACACATTGCACCTCACACAATAATAGTGGGAGATTTCAACACCCCACTCTCATCAATGGACAGATCATGGAAACAGAAATTAAACAGTGATGTCAACAGACTAAGAGAAGTCATGAGCCAAATGGACTTAACAGATATTTATAGAACATTCTATCCTAAAGCAAAAGGATATACCTTCTTCTCAGCTCCTCATGGTACTTTCTCCAAAATTGACCATATAATTGGTCAAAAAACGGGCCTCAACAGGTACAGAAAGAAAGAAATAATCCCATGCGTGCTATCAGACCACCACGGCCTAAAACTGGTCTTCAATAACAATAAGGGAAGAATGCCCACATATACGTGGAAATTGAACAATGCTCTACTCAATGATAACCTGGTCAAGGAAGAAATAAAGAAAGAAATTAAAAACTTTTTAGAATTTAATGAAAATGAAGATACAACATACCCAAACTTATGGGACACAGTGAAAGCTGTGCTAAGAGGAAAACTCATAGCGCTGAGTGCCTGCAGAAAGAAACAGGAAAGAGCATATGTCAGCAGCTTGACAGCACACCTAAAAGCTCTAGAACAAAAAGAAGCAAATACACCCAGGAGGAGTAGAAGGCAGGAAATAATCAAACTCAGAGCTGAAATCAACCAAGTAGAAACAAAAAGGACCATAGAAAGAATCAACAGAACCAAAAGTTGGTTCTTTGAGAAAATCAACAAGATAGATAAACCCTTAGCCAGACTAACGAGAGGACACAGAGAGTGCGTCCAAATTAACAAAATCAGAAATGAAAAGGGAGACATAACTACAGATTCAGAGGAAATTCAAAAAATCATCAGATCTTACTATAAAAACCTATATTCAACAAAACTTGAAAATCTTCAGGAAATGGACAATTTCCTAGACAGATACCAGGTATCGAAGTTAAATCAGGAACAGATGAACCAGTTAAACAACCCCATAACTCCTAAGGAAATAGAAGCAGTCATTAAAGGTCTCCCAACCAAAAAGAGCCCAGGTGCAGACGGGTTTAGTGCAGAATTCTATCAAACCTTCATAGAAGACCTCATACCAATATTATCCAAACTATTCCACAAAATTGAAACAGATGGAGCCCTACCGAATTCCTTCTACGAAGCCACAATTACTCTTATACCTAAACCACACAAAGACCCAACAAAGAAAGAGAACTTCAGACCAATTTCCCTTATGAATATCGACGCAAAAATAGTCAATAAAATTCTGGCAAACCGAATTCAAGAGCACATCAAAACAATCATCCACCATGATCAAGTAGGCTTCATCCCAGGCATGCAGGGATGGTTTAATATACGGAAAACCATCAACGTGATCCATTATATAAACAAACTGAAAGAACAGAACCACATGATCATTTCATTAGATGCTGAGAAAGCATTTGACAAAATTCAACACCCCTTCATGATAAAAGTCCTGGAAAGAATAGGAATTCAAGGCCCATACCTAAACATAGTAAAAGCCATAAACAGCAAACCAGTTGCTAACATTAAACTAAATGGAGAGAAACTTGAAGCAATCCCACTAAAATCAGGGACTAGACAAGGCTGCCCACTCTCTCCCTACTTATTCAATATAGTTCTTGAAGTTCTAGCCAGAGCAATCAGACAACAAAAGGAGATCAAAGGGATACAGATCGGAAAAGAAGAGGTCAAAATATCACTATTTGCAGATGACATGATAGTATATTTAAGTGATCCCAAAAGTTCCACCAGAGAACTACTAAAGCTGATAAACAACTTCAGCAAAGTGGCTGGGTATAAAATTAACTCAAATAAATCAGTTGCCTTCCTCTATACAAAAGAGAAACAAGCCGAGAAAGAAATTAGGGAAACGACACCCTTCATAATAGACCCAAATAATATAAAGTACCTCGGTGTGACTTTAACCAAGCAAGTAAAAGATCTGTACAATAAGAACTTCAAGACACTGAAGAAAGAAATTGAAGAAGACCTCAGAAGATGGAAAGATCTCCCATGCTCATGGATTGGCAGGATTAATATAGTAAAAATGGCCATTTTACCAAAAGCAATCTACAGATTCAATGCAATCCCCATCAAAATACCAATCCAATTCTTCAAAGAGTTAGACAGAACAATTTGCAAATTCATCTGGAATAACAAAAAACCCAGGATAGCTAAAGCTATCCTCAACAATAAGAGGACTTCAGGGGGAATCACTATCCCTGAACTCAAGCAGTATTACAGAGCAATAGTGATAAAAACTGCATGGTATTGGTACAGAGACAGAGAGATAGACCAATGGAATAGAATTGAAGACCCAGAAATGAACCCACACACCTATGGTCACTTGATTTTTGACAAAGGAGCCAAAACCATCCAATGGAAAAAAGATAGCATTTTCAGCAAATGGTGCTGGTTCAACTGGAGGGCAACATGTAGAAGAATGCAGATCGATCCATGCTTATCACCCTGTACAAAGCTTAAGTCCAAGTGGATCAAGGACCTCCACATCAAACCAGACACACTCAAACTAATAGAAGAAAAACTAGGGAAGCATCTGGAACACATGGGCACTGGAAAAAATTTCATGAACAAAACACCAATGGCTTATGCTCTAAGATCAAGAATCGACAAATGGGATCTCATAAAACTGCAAAGCTTCTGTAAGGCAAAGGACACTGTGGTTAGGACAAAACGACAACCAACAGATTTGGAAAAGATCTTTACCAATCCTATAACAGATAGAGGCCTGATATCCAAAATATACAAAGAACTCAAGAAGTTAGACCGCAGGGAAACAAATAACCCTATTAAAAAATGGGGTTCAGAGCTGAACAAAGAATTCACAGCTGAGGAATGCCGAATGGCTGAGAAACACCTAAAGAAATGTTCAACATCTTTAGTCATAAGGGAAATGCAAATCAAAACAACCCTGAGATTTCACCTCACACCAGTGAGAATGGCTAAGATCAAAAACTCAGGTGACAGCAGATGCTGGCGAGGATGTGGAGAAAGAGGAAAACTCCTCCATTGTTGGTGGGATTGCAGACTGGTAAAACCATTCTGGAAATCAGTCTGGAGGTTCCTCAGAAAATTGGACATTGAACTGCCTGAGGATCCAGCCATACCTCTCTTGGGCATATACCCAAAAGATGCCTCAACATATAAAAGAGACACGTGCTCCACTATGTTCATCGCAGCCTTATTTATAATAGCCAGAAACTGGAAAGAACCCAGATGCCCTTCAACAGAGGAATGGATACAGAAAATGTGGTACATCTACACAATGGAATATTACTCAGCTATCAAAAACGAGTTTATGAAATTCGTAGGCAAATGGTTGGAACTGGAAAATATCATCCTGAGTGAGGTAACCCAATCACAGGAAAACACACATGGTATGCACTCATTGATAAGTGGCTATTAGCCCAAATGCTTGAATTACCCTAGATCCCTAGAACAAAGGAAACTCAAGACGGATGATCAAAATGTGAATGCTTCACTCCTTCTTTAAATGAGGAAAAAGAATACCCTTGGCAGGGAAGGGAGAGGCAAAGATTAAAACAGAGACTGAAGGAACACCCATTCAGAGCCTGCCCCACAGGTGGCCCATACATATACAGCCACCCAATTAGACAAGATGGATGAAGCAAAGAAGTGCAGACCGACAGGAGCAGGATGTAGATCGCTCCTGAGAGACACAGCCAGAATACAGCAAATACAGAGGCGAATGCCAGCAGCAAACCACTGAACTGAGAATAGGTCCCCCGTTTAAGGAATCAGAGAAAGAACTGGAAGAGCTTGAAGGTGCTCGAGACCCCAAAAGTACAACAATGTCAAGCAACCAGAGCTTCCAGGGACTAAGCCACTACCTAAAGACTATACATGGACTGACCCTGGACTCTGTCCCCATAGGTAGCAATGAATATCCTAGTAAGAGCACCAGTGGAAGGGGAAGCCCTGGTTCCTGCTAAGACTGAACCCCCAGTGAACTAGACTATGCGGGGAGGGTGGCAATGGGGGGAGGTTTGGGAGGGGAACACCCACAAGGAAGGGGAGGGGGGAGGGTGATGTCTGTCCGGAAACCGGGAAAGGGAATAACACTTGAAATGTATATAAGAAATACTCAAGATAATAAAAAAAAAAAAAACTCCCTGAAGACTCCGTGTTCTCTCATGCATTATCTTTTGAATAAACTGATTTTTCCTTCACAACATCCATAATATTGCTTGTTTGGATAATAAATAAGGAAATTTTTACCTGTAAATATGTCAACTATTGTATCTACTTAAAGAACACAACTTTAGCACACTAAAATTTAAAGTTAATCAAAATATTATTAAAGATAAAATATAAATGTGAAAGATACCTATTATTGTTCTCATTGTTTCAATTTTCTAGATGTTTTAGAGTTAGCAATTTGAGTCCTTATGCCACTTGGTAACTGGTATTTGAGCTCAGTTTGAACTGAGAACTTCATTGTTTTGATTGCAAAGTGATGTGTGGAAGTGACGGAATTAACTAACCCCCACATCCTCTCCTGCAAACACTTTGGGGTAAAATAGATGATGGTTTTAGCCATCATGTGATTTGTTTCGTTCCCCGCCGCCTTGGGCTATGCTCTTCCAAGTGACCTGAGATCATACAAATGAATTTGAATTCAGTGCTTCTGTAGCAGTTATCTATAGAGAGATTTATTATGTTCAAGTCTCTAAGAACTATAGTTTGTAAGGATTTCTGTCCCTAAAGGAATGAATGAGCACACATCTACCTCAGCCTCCCACAATAGCTGAGTGGCCGCTCTTCGGCAGGAGAGAGGAAGGAGGTATGAGATGGAAACACTATGAGCTGCTGAGTTGCTGTGTGTCCTGCTATTCCCCTTCTTTAATCAGAGGTGGAAGGCGTTTTTATTTAGTTTTTAAGGTCAGGCCATATCTGAGAAGCAGGACACAGTCACTTCATGCATGTGACTTGGTATTAGAAAAAAACAGGTCTGAGATTCATCATTCCCTCTGGGATTATCTTTCTCCTTGATTTCATCACTCAGGTGAAATGAATCAACATGTAGAAAATGTTTGGGAACTTTTAAATAATCAAACAAGAAATTGTGGTTTTGATTTTTAACATTTTTATTTGTTATTCCAATATGATCTGTAAAAAGAATTATCCATGACTCAACATAAATGTCAAGAACTCAGTAGAAGGAAAGAATTCGACTTGATTCTATAGAAATGTCTAAGCATCTCTAACATAGCTTAACACTGCAGAAAGTAGGGTAAGGATATGAAAGTTATAGGAGACAGCCTGTCCACTAACATCAGTGCTATACGCAAAGCGACTGAATTATTGTGCAACCTCTTCTCAAAGAGAGAGGTGGTGAAAAGATTGAAGTATGGTAGTGATAAGAGAAATTTTGCATGCCGGTTGTACATCGGGAGTCTCCCTTTGTCCCCATCTCAGCTAAGGATAAAGACAATTATGCTAGCATGTACCTGTTCCTAAACACATGGCTAAAACAGTGATTCTCAGCTGGAGGTCATCTCCAGGAGACACTGGCAGTGTTTTTCAGATATTTTAGGTTGTCACAGAAGGGAGAAATCATATTGTCATTCACTGGGTAATTGCCATAACTCAGCTAAACATGCCACAGCTCAAAGCTCCTTCCCCATACCTCAGGACTAGTAAGCACAACCAAGAAGTTAGCAGTACCAAGTTCAGAAACTCTGAACAATAATGTTTCCCAAACATGTCTTAATAATCTTTGGAATCCATATAATAATAATGTTGATGAAGGACCCATGCTCAAACTTTCAAAGACCAGGCAAGGTAGCAACTTTTATCAAACCTGTCTAACAAATGTTTGGTGTCACAGAGAACTATGCAAAACTGACCTGTTAGCACACTTGGGACTGGATGTTCTGGGTGTATCTATTTTCTCTCTAAACCCTATTCCTTTATCCTGGCTTGACACCTCCTCCTGCAGGTACCCTGAGCCCCATGCTCCCCTTTGACACTAGCCCATGCAAGTGTTCATTTGCTTTCCAGTCAGTGGGTTTGATCCTCTGTTCTTAAGATTGGTTAAAGGATACTTTTATATGATGTTTGGTGTTTTTGTAATTTTTATATTTCTCATAACACTTTTCTTTTGTTTGAAGTAGAAATTGAATACAAGTAAACCGAGTGAACATATTACATTGCAGAAAGGAAGCGTGTATTTTCTCTGCAGGTTATCCACTATCCAAGGTCATTTACAGGTAAAGAGCAACAAATGTGAGGCATGTAAAACCCTCTCCCCCTTCTTTGATCCTTAATACAAATTTCATGGAATAGCAAGATGTGATGACATGCTGGTCCCAGGAGCCTCCTTGATTAGAGTTATACTAATGAGCACATACACCCTCAGTGTGTCTGCAACCACTTCCTTCCTGACCGAGAGCAGCCTAGTCCAGCCCTGAGCCCTGCTCAGCCTCAATCCCCACCTGCAGCACTTCTAACAAGGAAACCAGAAAGGGGGTCTGATGGCAATCGACTGTGCCCCACAGAGTCCAGGAACTGGGCTTCCAACTTTCTGGGTCAGCATAATTTCCTGCTGACTTTGTTTAGACATTAAATGTATTAAGTATTGTCTGACGATCTCAGTGAAAAAAAGCAAGATCCAGTGTTTCAGTTCCCATGGGTTTCCAACAACACTGACTCTTGGTAGAGGCACTGAGAAGAAACATAGGTGATTTTCAGCTTCCATCAGCTCTCATATTATACAATGCATTTTCTATTTGCCTAGAATCTAACTTGTTCAATAGATCAATATAGTCAGACATCTGACAAGAGCATAACTACTTTTGATCTGTTTGATGAAATTAAAGTTTGGACAATTGAAGCAAACAAGCAATGATAAAAATCCCTGTTTTCTGAACTAAACCATAAGGCCACACATAAAAATTCTGGAAGTGAATGCTAGGATATTTGCAGCATATTACAATGGAAGAAGACTCTTTAAAAGGCATTGGATGGAGTAGGGGAATCTTTTAGGATGCTATCATCAAAAGATAACTGAGACCACTTCAGCCATTGGTGAATGCACATTCTTGCATGCTTGTCAAAGACAAGAGAGAACTTGTGAGAGGATAGCTAATCCTATGTGTAGGTTCTCTACGGGTGTTCTCAATCCTTTGTATACATCAGTTCCTAAATATCTATTCTTCTTTTCTAGTCAAATGTATCAGACTCAGAAAATGAGTGAATTACTAATCAGTCCAGGCATTTGTCCAGGCAAGGATCCATGATAGATCAGGGTAGAGATTCATCTAGTGTGGCTCTTTTGGGCTATTATTATAAACAGTTTCATTTCTGTGGGGGGGCATAAAGGAATCAAATAATTGCTTCTATTCCATAGAAGAGACATACCATAGTGTAACATTTATTGATGCTGTATTTATTTTATTTTATTGATACTTTTATTTTATTTATCACTATCAAAGCAATGCTCAGGATTTGAATAATTATGTGTTTTATAGAATAAATAATTGCCAACAAATCCTAAATTAAAATTTTTCATATAAAACAACTCAGAATCCTTGTCTTTTTTATTTTTAACAACAGTGTTCATAGTTGTCTTTAAGAAGTAACATGACTTTGTTTTCTGTACCTACTTTTCATCCTAATTAATCTTCAAATTTGCATCAATATATTCATTCTTGTTCTTCCTTGTGTCAAGGGTCAGCCATTTGTTGGTTTATTTGAAGAATTTGCAAGGTAGGCAAACACAAGAAGAACGTTTCAGAAACATATAACATGTGATTAAACATATGAAATAAACATGGACATATGACTCATCCATTTCCCCCCATCTCTATTTAAAAAGTAATTATTTCTAAAGATATAGGTATTTTAATTTCTTTTATATACATTTTAAAATTGTACTTGTTCTTAAATGAAATATTGTAGTTTTGCCAAAAATGGTCAGTAATATTATCTTCTGTTGTTTGATAAGAATTAATGACACCATTGCACACTTACGATGTATAGGGCCGACATATCTGAGCATTTAATGCAATGCGTTTGTTTAACACAGCATTATAAATCTCCTAACATTTCCAAAAAATAGAGAGAGGAAAGGTACACATGTAGAAATCAAACAAGAAAAAGATTAATTACCTCAGACTGTGTTCTACAAGATTGTGATCTATAGGAGGACATTTGATTGCCACTGGTTCTTAAAAATGATTTCATATAGATATAAACACAATTGGAAAATCAGAATAAAATTTAAAGTCAATTATGTGTATCTTACTTAAAGTTATGTGTATACATCCACAAGTATAAATGATACCTAACAGCCTTATTTCTATTAATGAATACAAATAAGTACAAAAAATCAAACTATTTTAATGATATTATTTGTCAAACAGATATGCTCACAAGACCTACCCTGAAAGACTATAGAAAAAGCTTACGTAAATAATATAATATACTAAGCTAACCCTAAGGCTCTCATTACATATTTCATCAAACATACTACTGCCCTGATGTTTGCTCATGGAAAGTTCTATTACTCAGAGAAAAAAAATCTAACTTCCACAGCTGGTCTATCTGACATCCCCCAGTAACTGTCATCTGATTCATTTTTAAAGAGACTAGATGTATAAATGAGTTGATCCCCCCAAGAACAATTTACTTAGTGATACCCAACTGATTAAAAAAATATACAAAGTATCTAGTGCTTATGTCAGCAAACCATTTCAAAGACCAATTTGTCATTAAGATCAGTTGTTTGTTTGTTTGTTTCCTCAGACCTAAAGGAACAGCAAATCATGGAAGTTTAGACGTGGAAAGAGTATAGTAAGTGTGTTTTCATAGCATACTCAGAACAGCCTCTCTGCAGTGAGCAATGGAAGAGGAAAAGATGAGGGGACTGTACTCATGCTGCCCCACCCGAGAAGAACAGCCACAACTTACGCACTGATCTGACCAACTTGTGTTGGCCAGGAAACTCAGAACCGCTCATAACTACAGCAGACCATGAAGAACCCTGGGTCACAAGACCTCTTTCCTTTACATCTTTCCTGGAAAGCCAGCCTGGCAGATGGGAATCCACTCCTGAAAGTAGTCATATTTTCATGCCTCTTGACCTGTGAGTTGCCCCTGTCAGGTCCATGTGCAGCAGAGAAGGAAGTCAGACCAGACTGGTGTTTCTTCCCCTGCTAATAATTCATGGGTATGTTTCTCTTTTGCTTGCAGTTGGACGTGGGAAGTTGGAGCAACCTGAAATATCAATATCCAGAGCCAGAGATGAGTCTGCTGAAATATCTTGTAAGGTTTTTGTTGAAAGCTTTCAAAGTGTAGCCATACACTGGTACCGGCAGAAAACAAACCAAGGTTTAGAGTTTCTATTATATGTCCTCGCAACTCCTACTGAGACTTTCTTAAATAAGAAGTACAAAAAAATGAAGGCAAGTAAAAATTCTAGTGCTTCTACATCGATATTGACAATATATTCCTTGGAGGAAGAAGACGAAGCTTCCAGAATAGCCTCCACAAGAACCATCCCCCGAGCTGGTGTTCCAGCCCACATCCTTCTCAGCACGGGCAGCCAGCTGCTGTTCAGCTGGGGATACCACCTGAGCCTGGGACAGCCTGAATCACTCCTTACAACACTCACAGCGTTTTCCATGCAACGATGTGGCTTCTTCTAGCCAAGTGAAGCCTCAGGGACTCTATTGTCATCGAAGGCTGGCTTGGCACTGTTTCCTGCTGAATGAGAACATCGGGGATGAGTTCAACACGGGATGGCAGCCGCACTGCAAGATTGGGTTCTTTTTTAACTGTACAGAAGTTACCCATACCTAAGTTTATAAGGAAGACAAGATAGAGTTATGTGTCAAAAAAGGGGTTTAACTATTTCAGAGATAATGAATTTTATTCATGACCATCAGGAACTTTCAGAGGTTGGAAAGTCTGGCAAATTAAAATTTTTGATGCCTATTATTAGTATCCTAAGATCTTTCTAGGAAAAAATGGCTATAAGAGGCAATCTTCTCCTTCCTGATATGACAGCAAAACAGAATCCTGCATGTGGGATGCAGCAAAGTGCCACCCAGGACAAAGCTGGGACCAACACGATCTGCTCTGGGAAAGCACTTTAAGTCAGTACTGGAGAGTTCTATAAAATCAAAGAATGAAAACCCCACATAAGAACTTCAGTGACTTGAAAAGAAAAATAGCACCTGCTCTTTGCACCAACAGAGATAGTAACTATCACTCATGAGTTGGAAAAGCAAAAAAAAAAATATTGACGACTATTTTATGTGTTTATTTTCTCATTTCTATTTGGACGATTGGGAACATTTAAACGATGGATGCTGGGACAAAACGTTAAATGTAAAAACATAAAAATTTAGGGTCCACCTTTCTAAACTCTAGTGAGGAAAAATTCTCCCTGTAGAATATTTTTATACCGACGAAGTTAACAATATAGCATGTCATAGTACACTAATCATTCATGCAGTTTACCTCCAGTCTCTGAAATATCTACAGTGTGCTCATGATCCATTTCTTCTAAGGATCAGGTCAAATGACTAAACAGAGATGTCACTGACAGTTGAATGAGAGAACACTTAGGTGCTCTAAGCATCTCCCCAGGGACAGACTTAGCCCCCAGTGCCACACAGTGTACTTATGTGTACAGTGTACTTATGTGTATAGTGGCTTCTGAACACGCTGCTCTACAATGAGTACAAGCAGGTTGCCCAAATCTCAGCGGACATTGCATCTCACCTAATGTGTTCAGAGGCTGTGGAAAAACAGACAGTCTAAGGATAAAGACCCGTCTAGAAAGAAGTGGACAAAAGGCTTGAATTAAGCTTCTCTTTGAGCTAAGTGCTTGGTGTAGATTATTCCCCTCGATTCTCAAAAGAACAGTGCAAAGTGCCACAGTCTGAACTTTCTGATAGACTCCTGGGATGGAAACTTGATGGATGTGAGGTGATGCAGAAGAGAGAAGGGGGTACCACCTTACCTGTGGATCTAAAGGGACAAAATTACATGATTATTAAACAGTCTTTAAAGAATTGTTAACAAAATGGAAAACATTCAGTACTTTGTAGTAGTGGAAGGAATGGCCCTTAGAGGCCAAGGGAAGGAAAACGGGGAAAACCACTTGTATTCATCAATGCTCATGTGTGTGTATGTGCAGGCTGCACTCATGTGATCCGATCTCTCTGTAGCCCCCTCTTTCTGCCGCCCTTTTCATTCTAGCCCCAATATAAACTCCCTAGTAGTTTAAAACACCCACTCTAAATGTATATTGCCACAGACAGAAGACAAAGAAGCCAAACCTTTGTAAAAGTCTCAACCTTGTGACCTTGGCAGTTCCCTAGCCTTTGTCTGGAGACCTCCAAAGGCTCATAGGAGAGGTAGCATTGGAGTCTCGTGCCTTGGATTAAAAAGCCTACTACAAGATCCTAGGACTGTGTTGGCTACAGAGGTGATTTATACTATAAGCTTTGAGATAAATGAACATATTTATTGACAAAAGTGAATAAATAGAAAGTTTAGAAAATAATTGTGGAAAATATGTGATTTACAACATTCCTCATGCTCCCACAGATTTTACACCTGCTGAGGGAAAACTTCTGTGATAAACTGCAAATGTACATGTAATAGATTTAACATGCTGATGTATTTAGTGCTGAAATTATTCATATGATATAATAATATGCATGATACACTTTGAGTATATTTTTCTACCTATGTTTTCACACTCATCCATTTCAGCACTCTATAGTTCTATGGACAAAACCAATACAGGACAAAGTGGCATGAACACTATAATGGTGACAGTCACTGAACAGCAGAAGAGTCACAGACTGTGTCTGGGCTCATAAACCTGTTCTCTGTATAAAGGTTGGTCCAGATATAGCTTCCAGTTACCTGTTTCTACCTAAGGATGAAGTTGCAGTGAGCAGCCAAGGTGAGTAGTTGTAACTGACACTCACGCAGCCTAAGGCAGTTATTACTTGGCACTTTAAAAGAATACATTTGTTACAGCTAAGTCTGTATGTAGCTCAGTTGGTAGAATGCTTGCCCAGTACAAGGCCCTGGATTCCCTCCATGGTATTACAATAAACCTGGCATGATGGCTTCTGTACTATAATCCCAAAACTTGGAATGCATCAAGCCTGTCAGAAGTAAATACATACAGTAGATGTGTGTGTGTGTTGCTCCCAGTGGTTGCTAACTGATGAATGACACTTATGACAGCTAATTTAATTTATTTCTCTGTGTGCCACTATTTTCTTAATGGCTCTCTGTTATAATTCCAACCTTCCCACATTAGTTGTTTAACTTTGGGTAAATTGCCTCACCTGTCTTTGACCCACTCTCTAAACTTCAAATACATATCATAAAACTAACTTGAAGGAACTGTGGCAAGGACCATATTAAATAGTAGACAATATTTCTACATGTATGTAGGCCTTGCATTTGACTAATACTCACCCACTGGAGCTGATCACATTGGCGATAGTGCATACCAGAAAATGTTATTGTTATTATTTTGATTCATAATCTGAGTCCTTGGCATCATCATCGTGTGATTTCCAGAACCTCATTGGGCATGCAAAAAACAAGAACAAAAAAAACCCATCAAGTCTTAGTCTAGTGTTACTGAGTCTGAATCTCATTTCCCAAGGACATCTGGGATACTTAAATCTGAGTCACAGAAGTCTAAGTGCCAGGCTGTTCAAGGAATGAACCAGGCCACAGCTCAGGACAACTAGAAGCTGGTCCCATTTGCATGTAACAGCTAATCTGGTGTCTCCTTTGACTCCTTGATAGAAATAGTAGATTGTTACCTGTTTTCCTTGTAGCCCAATGCACAGAAACTTTCTGACCAATGCATGTGTAGTGTAGTGTGCTACCCACATATATGTATTTTTTACTTTCTTTGTAAGATTAATTAGAGAATCAGTGCAAATTTTCAGGAGCTACCTTATTTCCTAGAAAACAAGTTTCCTTCACTAACTTGAGATTTATATTCACAGCTAATCCATAAGAAGATTAGTTTTTGCTTTGGGCACAAAATGCTGTCCTCTCATCAAAAGCTTCACAGTGCTAATGGGAAATGGCAGAAATCAATTGGAGGGGAGTGGAACCAACATCATTGCCATTGCAACCAACTCCTCACACCCCAATCAGACTCTGCACCCACAACTGCACTCCCTGACAAGGAAATTTGTAACATTTCGAGAGAAAGATTGTATCACAGCTGGTTCATGTCCATCGTTCAGGTTCGATATTTTCCCAAGGAGTATTGGGATTAAGCAATCTTACAGGATGACATCTCTATCCAGGTCTGGCCTCTGGGCTCATGTTACTATGTCACTCAGAACCACCGCCCATGGTGCAAAGGTGAGTGTTTTATCTTCTCCTTTTGTGCTTTGAAATGACCACTATCAGACATATACACATTTGTAATAAGGAGGAATAGGCCTGAGAGTGCCACACTAATGTGCCCTTTTAATGGTAGCATTCAAAAGTAGAATTAGAAAAGCATTTCCTTTATCTAGATTACCTAGAAGACAACACTGATCATAACTAACAAAGTTCTCCCCACGCCCCAGACCAGATAATATACCAGGGCAATAATGAGCAATGAGTAGCTCCCATGATGCATGCTGGAGAAAATATTTTCAGTCCTCTCTCCTCTTCTCCTCTCACCTCTCCCCTCCTCTTCTCTCCTCTCCTCTCCTCTCCTGTCCTCTCCTCCTCTTATCTCTCCTCTCCTCTCTTCTCTTCTTTCCCTCCTCTTCTCTCCTCCCATCTCTTCTCCACCTCACCCCTCTTTTCACTATTTATGACTCTTTCTCTCCTTCTTCCTTTCTCCTTTTTCCTCTTGTTAGTTTGTCTTCCTCTCATGCATCATTGAGTCTGTTTGTATTTTAGGAGTAACCTGATAAAGAATGTTAATCTTTCCACAAGACAATCATTTCTGACTAGAAAGGAACAAAAAACCCCCTCTCTCATAAGTGCAAGTTAAACACGTCAACCTGAAGCTGAAACCATGATTCCCTGGGCTTGAGAAGAGCACAGACTCTGCATGTGGAGTATTTCCGTACTTCACTGACACATACAATGGAGACATGCTAACAGGACAAGAACCTGCTTATCTAAATCAACAATTCATAAACAGCTTTCACAGGGACAATGAAGACATCTGTTGATAACCGAGTTAGGTAAACCAATTTCCACAGGAAGCTATTGGTGAAACACCATGCCCTGCTCTTCGTTCTGTAGACTCCCACTTCCTCTTCCTGCTCCAGTCTTTAATTTATTCTGGTCCTGGGTAAATTTACATTCAGTGCCTCTTATGGACAAGGGAGACAGAATGTGGCTTCTCCAAATCTTCACTCTGGCCTTCCTCAGGATTTGTGAGTATGTCCTTCACTCAAGGAAATAGAGGCAACAGAAACACAGGGACAGTTAGGCGCACCACATTCACAGGGAGGATGATCACACAGCTGTTCAATTTGAGCCAACAAAGTATACTATGATGCTGAATCCCTAAATACACATGGAGATGAGAGGGGAACCCACAAAACCCAGGGATTTGAATTGTACACCAAGTGTGTGCTGTTTTAATGAAATTCAAAATTTACAATTTTGAAAGTTTTCCAAAGCTTTAGCTTTTGTTATCTTTCAGACTTAGGAGGAAGCATTCTCAAATCACCTCTGGTGTCATATGTCATCAAGAGAAAAGGAAATACAGCATTTCTCAAATGCCAAATAAAAACAAGTGCTCTGAAGCCCAATACATATATACACTGGTACCGACAGAAACCAGGCCAGCCGCTCCAAAGAATGCTATGTAGTTCGTCTAGTGAAAATACTGTCTATGAGAAAGGTTTTAGTGAGGAAAGATTTGAGGCAAGGACATGGCAGAATGACTTGCCTTCAGTCCTCAGAATACACCAAGTGACAGAAGATGACATGGGAACATATTACTGTGCATGTTGGGATACACTCTATCGAGATGCTGCACTGTTAACAAACAAAAACCCTCCACAGGGGGCTCATCTACACAGGCACCCAAGACTCCCTTTTACACCTCCCACTATAACTAGACCACTTTTCCTCAACAGAAGCAAGTCATTCAGGCTGATCCCACCTGTACACACAATTACCTCCCTCCACCCACTCCCCAGAGAGATATGACCAAGATTACTGAGCATTCTTATGCTGTATCTGGGCTCTGAGCTTGAGCTCACCCGAAGTCCAGGGTTCCAATGCAGTTTCTCCCTGACCAAGAGCTCATAACCTCTTCTCTCCCCATCCCTGGGCCATCTCTCACCAGTGCTCCTGATGGTCTTTGCCTCCCTACCTATGGAAAACTTCCTTGAAAGGGGGCCTAAATACAGTGCTCAGGAAAGCGGATGGACTTCATAATTGAGCAAGTGAGTAAATGATGGAAAGCCCAAAGCCTTTTGAAAGAGATAGATCTGGATTCCATTTTCTTCAGGAACACTTACTGAGGAGAGGAGGGCAAGAAGAGATTCTCAGCTCAGAGCCACAGTAACACTAAGTGCTCAGGATGCTAAGGACTCCTTGAATCTCCTTTGGTAGTTTGCAGCATTATAAATGACCAATCTCAGTCATTGTAAGACCGTCACTTCAGTGAGCTCTCAGCTCACATAAAAACATTCCCAAACTCAGAAAATCATGTCTTGTTCTCCCAATAACATTAAAGCAAAACTTTAATTCTTATAGGTTAATTATGAATGATTCAAAGGATGATGTTTTCCTCAACAGAATTTCATTCACAACAGAAGACTATAACATCTTTAATTACTCCTCTTGTTATTATAAAGTAAACAAGTCAAAACAGACCTCTAGAGTATCAATTGTGCATACTTAAAAGACAGTGGAGAGTCTCTCTCTCTACTATATAGAGTAGTGATACTTTTCTTCCACGTCATGAGATCGCCCACAATATTTAAAAAAAACAGAAAACCAAAAAAACCTGGAAATGGTTTTAAACTTATGGAGTGAAAAAGATGTCAAGGAGAGGCCTCAGTGAAATGATGCTTAAGTGAAAAGGGGTGGAGGATTGGGAGAACAGCTCCCAGTGGGAAAGGTGTCTGCTCCTGCAGCAGGTGTCTTGATGAATGTTGTCTTCTGGTACCCAGCAGTTCCTTTGCACCAGAAACATGATAAAAACGACCCCGAGGCACAGCTCAATCAGCAGGAACTTCGACAGCTCAGAAGTAAGTCTTGCCCTCCTTCCCTGGCTCTTCGCCACAGAGCTAGGGCTGCATATTAATCCACTGTAGCTCACGTCCAGTTCATTGTCTCTGCTGCTCACCCCAACAGCCACTGAAAATGCCAACCCCCTGGGTTTTTCTTATGTCTTTGGCTTGTGTTTGTAAGTTAATTTTGCTTCCCGTTCCCTCTCATTGCTTTTGTGTACTGAGCCAACTGGAAAAAAATGATTTGAAAATCTCTGATTTCTCTTCCATGCTTTTCAGATGGAGACTCCTGGATATCTCAGGATCAACTGTCCTTTACCCGAAGACCAAACAAGATAGTGCACATAAGTTGTAAGCTCTCTGGGGTCCCCCTTCAGAACACCATTGTGCACTGGTACAAACTGAAAGAAGGGGAGCCCTTGAAACGAATCTTCTATGGCTCAGCCAAAACATACAAACAAGACAAACCCCACTCCCGCTTGGAAATTGATGAAAAGGATGACGGTACCTTTTACCTGATAATTAACAATGTTGTCACATCAGATGAAGCCACATACTACTGTGCCTGCTGGGATCTCACGGTGCCTCAGCATCTGG